>NC_034198.2:132500-198893 GCF_002021735.2 Oncorhynchus kisutch | reverse complement strand
TTTCAAGAGAAATTGACATAGATGAGCCAGATAGTGGACTTTAAAGACGCATTAGCGACTTTTTACAAAAAACGTCTGTCTGTCTGTCTGTCTTCTGTCTGTCGCCGGGAACGGTGGGTGGCTGGGATTGGAGGAGCCGCTCTTGCCAACCCACCCCGCTGAGGTCTGCCGAGACCCCGGGGGCCCGGCGGTTGCAGGGTTCCATTTGTGGGTTATCGCTTCTCGGGCCTTTTGGCTCAGATCAAGCTTTGTACTGAGGTGCCCCAAAGCCGCTGAGCCAGAAGGTCGAAGGAAGACCGGAGGGAGGAAAGTTTGTTGTTTTGGATTGTTTCGGTTGCTTGTTTTTGCCTCTCTTTTTGGGTGTTTTTTTTTGGAGGAGAAAGGGAGCGTAAAAAAACACACTGCTAATCCCCGGGCGGAGATGGAGAATAATGCAACAGGGAGGACGGTCCCTGGATCGGACTCGCAAATACGGTACGCTTTGCGTGGAAAGACAGGCGATGGAGCCATTTGGGCGGGATACATTGGGAGGACCATCCTGATGGAGATCCTTAAGCTGAAGGTGGAGGATGTGTTCTGTCTCCAACCAACCCAGTGGAGAGGGTTTTGACGTGTCCCTGAATACGGAGCATAGGCATGACGAGGTACTGAGAAGAGTGAGGTAATGGAAGCAGAGAGGCCGATGTGCCATTACGTGGTCACCAGTTTGGCACGGAAGAATTTTTAGGTGGTGACTGTGAACATCTACAACCCTTATGTTAAGGATGAGGAGGTGAGGGCCTTTCTGGGGAGGTACCTGGATAACATCTCCTCAGCAAAGCACCTGAAAGATTCCCTCGGATTTTGGAATGGGGAGGAGATGTTTCCAGGTTCTCCTCAGAGAGACCCGAAGGGTTGGGAGGATACCTCCATCCTCCAGCAATGTTCTCCCTGGGGCTGACAGGGGACGTTACATTATGCCCGTCAGCCTCCGTTCTGCAGGCGGTGTATGGCCTATGGCCATATCCTGGCCTCGTGTAACATCAGGAGATGCAGGTTCTGTGGGTCGGAAGAGCACGAGGCCAGGACTGTGCCGAGCCGAAGAAGTGCCACGGTGTGGCTCGGTGGCGCACCTGTGGCGGGACTGCCCGGCTCGGCGAAGGTCATACGCGTCTGCAGCTGGGGGGGAGCGAGAGCGAGGATGGAGGAAGAAAGGAGCATGAAGAAGCGGGCGACGAAGGTGGAAGGACGGAACAGAAGGAGACGGAGGGAGAGAAGAAAAAGAAAGAGCTGGGACGGAAGGAGATGTGCAAGGGATGGAAGAAGAGTGGCTGAGACAGAAGGAGAGGGGGTCGGGACTGAAGGAGAGGTGGTCGGGATGGAAGGAGAGGAGGTAGAAAGGTACAAGAAGAAGAAGAAGAAGAAGAAGAAGGAGACGGTGATGGAGAGAGTGAGAGACAACAGTGGAGAGGAAGGAGGCGGAGGAGGTTGTGGAGATGGAACCAGAAGAGAGGCGAAAAGGGAGGGGGTGTGAAGGGTTGGGGGGACGAGGAAGTGTCGAGGCAAGGGTGGAGGAGTTGGAGGATGGTGAGGAGGGCACTGGTAGAGAAGGAATGGGACAAGGGAAAGGAGAGGGCAAGCGCTATGGGTGTCGTTGCCCATAGGTACCTGAGCCAAATACGCCTCCGAGCAGAGGGCAAAGAATGGGTGAGGAGGAGGGTGGAAAGAAAGGGGGGGAAGAACAGGGGGATGGGGAGGTGGCGGGCCCTCGTGGGCTCCGTCTCCATCCTCCTTAAAACCCCTCGCCGAGCTTGATCTCCCAGCATGGCGAGAACTGGATGATGGAGGGGGAGCCACTTTTTGTTTGGGGATGTAACGTCCCCGGTTCGGAGTCCGGAGGAGGGGGGGGCAATGGACTTGAGTGTGGGACTTGTGCCGGGACGGTTGCTGTGTTCAGGGGAGGGGGGATGGTGGGAGATGGGGGTGATGTAGGGATTCACGAGTGGAGTGGGGTCAAAGTTAGTCGGGATAGAGAGGGAGCACTGGGTGAGTTCTTGTTGTAATATAGGTGGTGGATATTGGTAGTTTGGAGGTTATTGGTTTGTCGGTTTTGGTTATAGTTTATTAGTTTTGGAATGATTATTTGCATTTTGTTGGAATTGTATATTTAAGTTGATGGAAGTATGGAAGAATATTGTTTTGGTTTTTGAAACGTAATAAATATATTTTGTAAAAAAATCTGTTCTTATCAGTTAATATCTGATACGTCCCCCATAGGGGGACTACATATTAAATGGATTTTTCGAACAGGGAGTCGGAAATGGGGCTTGCTCCGTCCGCTCCACGCATCGACCCGGTATTGCAGTACCTCCGGAACGGTGCAACACTTTTCTCCCCTTTTCTCCGTTGTCAAGGAAAATACTCATTCACAAAGCTATGTAAACAGCTAGCTTAGCTAGCTTAGCTTAGCTTAGCTTAGCTTAGCTAGCTAGCAGAAGAAGAGAAGGAAAGAAACATTCAAACTGAAAAAAGGGCGAAGCGCCTTTCAATGGGGTCCCCCGTTTCCCGCCATTTTACTTAAAAAAAATAATAAAAAAATAAATAAAAATTTGGGCCAGGATTGTGTGTGTGTGTGTGTCTCTGTCTCTCTGTCTCTCTGTGTGTGTGTGTGTGTGTGTGTGTGTGTGTCTCTGTCTCTCCCCATCTCTCTCCCCTCCTCTCTCGGGCTCACTCTCGTCGTCTCTATCTCTCTCTCTCTCTCTCTCACATCTCTCGTCTCTCTCTCTCTCTCTATCTCTCTCTCTATTTCTCCCTCTCTTTCTTTCTCTCTCTCTCTATCTCTCTCTCTCCTGTGTCTCTCCTCTCTGTGTCTCTTTTTCTTGTGTCCTCGTTTCCTGTGACCTTCTTTTCTTCATCATCCACAGCCCTCAACTTGGAAGAGTAGTGGGTTCCTACCGGGAGCCACCCGCGGGACCCTGCATAACAGATGCACCGAAACACGTTGGGTCCTCGGGTTGTGTCTCGGCCCCAGCCCCCGACCTCTGACGTCCTCATGACTTCCTAATGACTTCTGGTTTCTCTTCATTACTCACACAGACACAGCCTTTCGTCTTTTTTTACATTCTTATCCATATGCTCTGGTTTCTATCATTATTACGCACAAGCCTTTCGCCTTTTACTAAAGACTTCCGTGGAGAGGAACACTTATGAGTTCAATGTATTTTTGGAGTGGCTTTTGCTCTTGCAGAGCCCGGTATCTTGTTTCAAGAGAAATTGACATAGATGAGCCAGGATAGTGACTTAAAGACGCATTAGCGACTTTTTACAAAAAACGTCTGTCTGTCTGTCTGTCTGTCTGTCTGTCGCCGGGGAAACGGTGGGTGGCTGGGATTGGAGGAGCCGGCTCTTGCCAACCCACCCGCTGAGGTCTGCCGAGACCCCCGGGGGGCCCGGCGGTTGCAGGGTTCCATTTGTGGGTTATCGCTTCTCGGCCTTTTGGCTCAGATCAAGCTTGGTACTGAGGTGCCCCAAAGCCCGCTGAGCCAGAAGGTCGAAGGAAGACCGGAGGGAGGAAAGTTTGTTTGTTTTGGATTGTTTCGGTTGCTTGTTTTTGCCTCTCTTTTTGGGTGTTTTTTTTGGAGGAGAAAGGGAGCGTAAAAAACACTGCTAATCCCGGGCGGAGATGGAGAATAATGCAACAGGGAGGACGGTCCCTGGGATCGGACTCGCAAATACGGTACGCTTTGCGTGGAAAGACAAGGCGATGGAGCCATTTGGGCGGGATACATTTGGGAGGACCATCCTGATGGAGATCCTTAAGCTGAAGGTGGAGGATGTGTTCTGTCTCCAAGACAACCCAGTGGAGAGGGGTTTTGACGTGTCCCTGAATACGGAGCATAGGCATGACGAGGTACTGAGAAGAGTGAAGGTAATGGAAGCAGAGAGGCCGATGTGCCATTACGTGGTCACCAGTTTGGCACGGAAGAATTTTAGGGTGGTGACTGTGAACATCTACAACCCTTATGTTAAGGATGAGGAGGTGAGGGCCTTTCTGGGGAGGTACCTGGATAACATCTCCTCAGCAAAGCACCTGAAAGATTCCCTCGGATTTTGGAATGGGAGGAGATGTTTCCAGGTTCTCCTCAGAGAGGACCCGAAGGGGTTGGGAGGATACCTCCATCCTCCAGCAATGTTCTCCCTGGGGGCTGACAGGGGGACGTTACATTATGCCCGTCAGCCTCCGTTCTGCAGGCGGTGTATGGCCTATGGCCATATCCTGGCCTCGTGTAACATCAGGAGATGCAGGTTCTGTGGGTCGGAAGAGCACGAGGCCAGGGACTGTGCCGAGCCGAAGAAGTGCCACGGGTGTGGCTCGGTGGCGCACCTGTGGCGGGACTGCCCGGCTCGGCGAAGGTCATACGCGTCTGCAGCTGGGGGGGGAGCGAGAGCGGAGGATGGAGGAAGAAAGGAGCATGAAGAAGCGGGCGACGAAGGTGGAAGGACGGAACAGAAGGAGACGGAGGGAGGAGAAGAAAAAGAAAGAGCTGGGACGGAAGGAGATGTGCAAGGGATGGAAGAAGAGGTGGCTGAGACAGAAGGAGAGGGGGTCGGGACTGAAGGAGAGGTGGTCGGGATGGAAGGAGAGGAGGTAGAAAGGTACAAGAAGAAGAAGAAGAAGAAGAAGAAGGAGACGGTGATGGAGGAGAGTGAGGAGACAACAGTGGAGAGGAAGGAGGCGGAGGAGGTTGTGGAGATGGAACCAGAAGGAGAGGCGGAAAAGGGAGGGGGTGTGAAGGGTTGGGGGGACGAGGAAGTGTCGAGGGCAAGGGTGGAGGAGTTGAGAGGGATGGTGAGGGCACTGGTAGAGAAGGAATGGGACAAGGGAAAGGAGAGGGCAAGCGCTATGGGTGTCGTTGCCCATAGGGTACCTGAGCCAAATACGCCTCCGAGCAAGAGGGCAAAGAAGGTGGTGAGGAGGAGGGGTGGAAAGAAAGGGGGGGAAGAACAGGGGGATGGGGAGGTGGCGGGGCCCTCGTGGGCTCCGTCTCCATCCTCCTTTAAACCCCTCGCCGAGCTTGATCTCCCAGGCATGGCGAGAAACTGGATGATGGAGGGGGAGCCGGACTTTTTGTTTGGGGATGTAACGTCCCCGGTTCGGAGTCCGGAGGAGGGGGGGGCAATGGACTTGAGTGTGGGACTTGTGCCGGGGACGGTTGCTGTGTTCAGGGGAGGGGGGATGGTGGGAGATGGGGGTGATGTAGGGGATTCACGAGTGGAGGTGGGGTCAAAGTTAGTCGGGATAGAGAAAGGGAGCACTGGGTGAGTTCTTGTTGTAATATAGGTGGTGGATATTGGTAGTTTGGAGGTTATTGGTTTGTCGGTTTTGGTTATAGTTTATTAGTTTTGGAATGATTATTTGCATTTTGTTGGAATTGTATATTTAAGTTGATGGAAGTATGGAAGAATATTGTTTTGGTTTTTGAAACGTAATAAATATATTTTGTAAAAAAAATCTGTTCTTATCAGTTTAATATCTGATACGTCCCCCATAGGGGGACTACATATTAAATGGATTTTTCGAACAGGGAGTCGGAAATGGGGCTTGCTCCGTCCGCTCCACGCATCGACCCGGTATTGCAGTACCTCCGGGAACGGTGCAACACTTTTCTCCCGTTGTCAAGGAAAAATACTCATTCACAAAGCTATGTAAACAGCTAGCTTAGCTTAGCTTAGCTTAGCTTAGCTTAGCTTAGCTTAGCTTAGCTAGCTAGCAGAAGAAGAGAAGGAAAGAAACATTCAAACTGAAAAAAGGGCGAAGCGCCTTTCAATGGGGTCCCCCGTTTCCCGCCATTTTACTTAAAAAAATAATAAAAAAAATAAAAAAAAATTTGGGCCAGGATTGTGTGTGTGTGTGTGTCTCTGTCTCTCTGTCTCTCTGTGTGTGTGTGTGTGTGTGTGTGTGTGTGTGTCTCTCTCTCTCTCTCTCTCTCTCTCTCTCTCTCTCTCTCTCTCTCTCTCTCTCTCTCTCTCTCTCTCTCTCTCTCTCTCTTTCTCTCTCTCTCTCTCTCTCTGTGTCTCTTGTGTCTCTGTGTCTGTGACCTTCTTTTCATCCACAGCCCTCAAACTTGGAAGAGTGGGTTCCGGGAGCACCCGCGGGGACCCGGCCTACAGTGCACAGAGTGTGTCTCGGGCCCCCGACCTCTGACTTCCATATGACTCTGGTTTCTCTTCATTACGCACAAGCCTTTCGCCTTTTACTAAAGACTTCCGTGGAGAGGAACACTTATGAGTTCAATGTATTTTTGGAGTGGCTTTGCTTCTTGCAGAGCCCGGTATCTTGTTTCAAGAGAAATTGACATAGATGAGCCAGGATAGTGACTTAAAGACGCATTAGCGACTTTTTACAAAAAACGTCTGTCTGTCTGTCTGTCTGTCTGTCTGTCGCCGGGGAAACGGTGGGTGGCTGGGATTGGAGGAGCCGGCTCTTGCCAACCCACCCGCTGAGGTCTGCCGAGACCCCCGGGGGCCCGGCGGTTGCAGGGTTCCATTTGTGGGTTATCGCTTCTCGGCCTTTTGGCTCAGATCAAGCTTGGTACTGAGGTGCCCCAAAGCCCGCTGAGCCAGAAGGTCGAAGGAAGACCGGAGGGAGGAAAGTTTGTTGTTTTGGATTGTTTCGGTTGCTTGTTTTTGCCTCTCTTTTTGGGTGTTTTTTTTGGAGGAGAAAGGGAGCGTAAAAAAAACACTGCTAATCCCCGGGCGGAGATGGAGAATAATGCAACAGGGAGGACGGTCCCTGGGATCGGACTCGCAAATACGGTACGCTTTGCGTGGAAAGACAAGGCGATGGAGCCATTTGGGCGGGATACATTTGGGAGGACCATCCTGATGGAGATCCTTAAGCTGAAGGTGGAGGATGTGTTCTGTCTCCAAGACAACCCAGTGGAGAGGGGTTTTGACGTGTCCCTGAATACGGAGCATAGGCATGACGAGGTACTGAGAAGAGTGAAGGTAATGGAAGCAGAGAGGCCGATGTGCCATTACGTGGTCACCAGTTTGGCACGGAAGAATTTTAGGGTGGTGACTGTGAACATCTACAACCCTTATGTTAAGGATGAGGAGGTGAGGGCCTTTCTGGGGAGGTACCTGGATAACATCTCCTCAGCAAAGCACCTGAAAGATTCCCTCGGATTTTGGAATGGGAGGAGATGTTTCCAGGTTCTCCTCAGAGAGGACCCGAAGGGGTTGGGAGGATACCTCCATCCTCCAGCAATGTTCTCCCTGGGGGCTGACAGGGGGACGTTACATTATGCCCGTCAGCCTCCGTTCTGCAGGCGGTGTATGGCCTATGGCCATATCCTGGCCTCGTGTAACATCAGGAGATGCAGGTTCTGTGGGTCGGAAGAGCACGAGGCCAGGGACTGTGCCGAGCCGAAGAAGTGCCACGGGTGTGGCTCGGTGGCGCACCTGTGGCGGGACTGCCCGGCTCGGCGAAGGTCATACGCGTCTGCAGCTGGGGGGGGAGCGAGAGCGGAGGATGGAGGAAGAAAGGAGCATGAAGAAGCGGGCGACGAAGGTGGAAGGACGGAACAGAAGGAGACGGAGGGAGGAGAAGAAAAAGAAAGAGCTGGGACGGAAGGAGATGTGCAAGGGATGGAAGAAGAGGTGGCTGAGACAGAAGGAGAGGGGGTCGGGACTGAAGGAGAGGTGGTCGGGATGGAAGGAGAGGAGGTAGAAAGGTACAAGAAGAAGAAGAAGAAGAAGAAGAAGGAGACGGTGATGGAGGAGAGTGAGGAGACAACAGTGGAGAGGAAGGAGGCGGAGGAGGTTGTGGAGATGGAACCAGAAGGAGAGGCGGAAAAGGGAGGGGGTGTGAAGGGTTGGGGGGACGAGGAAGTGTCGAGGGCAAGGGTGGAGGAGTTGAGAGGGATGGTGAGGGCACTGGTAGAGAAGGAATGGGACAAGGGAAAGGAGAGGGCAAGCGCTATGGGTGTCGTTGCCCATAGGGTACCTGAGCCAAATACGCCTCCGAGCAAGAGGGCAAAGAAGGTGGTGAGGAGGAGGGGTGGAAAGAAAGGGGGGGAAGAACAGGGGGATGGGGAGGTGGCGGGGCCCTCGTGGGCTCCGTCTCCATCCTCCTTTAAACCCCTCGCCGAGCTTGATCTCCCAGGCATGGCGAGAAACTGGATGATGGAGGGGGAGCCGGACTTTTTGTTTGGGGATGTAACGTCCCCGGTTCGGAGTCCGGAGGAGGGGGGGGCAATGGACTTGAGTGTGGGACTTGTGCCGGGGACGGTTGCTGTGTTCAGGGGAGGGGGGATGGTGGGAGATGGGGGTGATGTAGGGGATTCACGAGTGGAGGTGGGGTCAAAGTTAGTCGGGATAGAGAAAGGGAGCACTGGGTGAGTTCTTGTTGTAATATAGGTGGTGGATATTGGTAGTTTGGAGGTTATTGGTTTGTCGGTTTTGGTTATAGTTTATTAGTTTTGGAATGATTATTTGCATTTTGTTGGAATTGTATATTTAAGTTGATGGAAGTATGGAAGAATATTGTTTTGGTTTTTGAAACGTAATAAATATATTTTGTAAAAAAAATCTGTTCTTATCAGTTTAATATCTGATACGTCCCCCATAGGGGGACTACATATTAAATGGATTTTTCGAACAGGGAGTCGGAAATGGGGCTTGCTCCGTCCGCTCCACGCATCGACCCGGTATTGCAGTACCTCCGGGAACGGTGCAACACTTTTCTCCCGTTGTCAAGGAAAAATACTCATTCACAAAGCTATGTAAACAGCTAGCTTAGCTTAGCTTAGCTTAGCTTAGCTTAGCTTAGCTTAGCTAGCTAGCAGAAGAAGAGAAGGAAAGAAACATTCAAACTGAAAAAAGGGCGAAGCGCCTTTCAATGGGGTCCCCCGTTTCCCGCCATTTTACTTAAAAAAAATAATAAAAAAAATAAAAAAAAATTTGGGCCAGGATTGTGTGTGTGTGTGTGTCTCTGTCTCTCTGTCTCTCTGTGTGTGTGTGTGTGTGTGTGTGTGTGTGTGTGTCTCTCTCTCTCTCTCTCTCTCTCTCTCTCTCTCTCTCTCTCTCTCTCTCTCTCTCTCTCTCTCTCTCTCTCTCTCTCTCTCTCTCTCTCTCTGTGTCTCTTGTGTCTCTGTGTCTGTGACCTTCTTTTCATCCACAGCCCTCAAACTTGGAAGAGTGGGTTCCGGGAGCACCCGCGGGGACCCGGCCTACAGTGCACAGAGTGTGTCTCGGGCCCCCGACCTCTGACTTCCATATGACTCTGGTTTCTCTTCATTACGCACAAGCCTTTCGCCTTTTACTAAAGACTTCCGTGGAGAGGAACACTTATGAGTTCAATGTATTTTTGGAGTGGCTTTGCTTCTTGCAGAGCCCGGTATCTTGTTTCAAGAGAAATTGACATAGATGAGCCAGGATAGTGACTTAAAGACGCATTAGCGACTTTTTACAAAAAACGTCTGTCTGTCTGTCTGTCTGTCTGTCTGTCGCCGGGGAAACGGTGGGTGGCTGGGATTGGAGGAGCCGGCTCTTGCCAACCCACCCGCTGAGGTCTGCCGAGACCCCCGGGGGCCCGGCGGTTGCAGGGTTCCATTTGTGGGTTATCGCTTCTCGGCCTTTTGGCTCAGATCAAGCTTGGTACTGAGGTGCCCCAAAGCCCGCTGAGCCAGAAGGTCGAAGGAAGACCGGAGGGAGGAAAGTTTGTTGTTTTGGATTGTTTCGGTTGCTTGTTTTTGCCTCTCTTTTTGGGTGTTTTTTTTGGAGGAGAAAGGGAGCGTAAAAAAAACACTGCTAATCCCCGGGCGGAGATGGAGAATAATGCAACAGGGAGGACGGTCCCTGGGATCGGACTCGCAAATACGGTACGCTTTGCGTGGAAAGACAAGGCGATGGAGCCATTTGGGCGGGATACATTTGGGAGGACCATCCTGATGGAGATCCTTAAGCTGAAGGTGGAGGATGTGTTCTGTCTCCAAGACAACCCAGTGGAGAGGGGTTTTGACGTGTCCCTGAATACGGAGCATAGGCATGACGAGGTACTGAGAAGAGTGAAGGTAATGGAAGCAGAGAGGCCGATGTGCCATTACGTGGTCACCAGTTTGGCACGGAAGAATTTTAGGGTGGTGACTGTGAACATCTACAACCCTTATGTTAAGGATGAGGAGGTGAGGGCCTTTCTGGGGAGGTACCTGGATAACATCTCCTCAGCAAAGCACCTGAAAGATTCCCTCGGATTTTGGAATGGGAGGAGATGTTTCCAGGTTCTCCTCAGAGAGGACCCGAAGGGGTTGGGAGGATACCTCCATCCTCCAGCAATGTTCTCCCTGGGGGCTGACAGGGGGACGTTACATTATGCCCGTCAGCCTCCGTTCTGCAGGCGGTGTATGGCCTATGGCCATATCCTGGCCTCGTGTAACATCAGGAGATGCAGGTTCTGTGGGTCGGAAGAGCACGAGGCCAGGGACTGTGCCGAGCCGAAGAAGTGCCACGGGTGTGGCTCGGTGGCGCACCTGTGGCGGGACTGCCCGGCTCGGCGAAGGTCATACGCGTCTGCAGCTGGGGGGGGAGCGAGAGCGGAGGATGGAGGAAGAAAGGAGCATGAAGAAGCGGGCGACGAAGGTGGAAGGACGGAACAGAAGGAGACGGAGGGAGGAGAAGAAAAAGAAAGAGCTGGGACGGAAGGAGATGTGCAAGGGATGGAAGAAGAGGTGGCTGAGACAGAAGGAGAGGGGGTCGGGACTGAAGGAGAGGTGGTCGGGATGGAAGGAGAGGAGGTAGAAAGGTACAAGAAGAAGAAGAAGAAGAAGAAGAAGGAGACGGTGATGGAGGAGAGTGAGGAGACAACAGTGGAGAGGAAGGAGGCGGAGGAGGTTGTGGAGATGGAACCAGAAGGAGAGGCGGAAAAGGGAGGGGGTGTGAAGGGTTGGGGGGACGAGGAAGTGTCGAGGGCAAGGGTGGAGGAGTTGAGAGGGATGGTGAGGGCACTGGTAGAGAAGGAATGGGACAAGGGAAAGGAGAGGGCAAGCGCTATGGGTGTCGTTGCCCATAGGGTACCTGAGCCAAATACGCCTCCGAGCAAGAGGGCAAAGAAGGTGGTGAGGAGGAGGGGTGGAAAGAAAGGGGGGGAAGAACAGGGGGATGGGGAGGTGGCGGGGCCCTCGTGGGCTCCGTCTCCATCCTCCTTTAAACCCCTCGCCGAGCTTGATCTCCCAGGCATGGCGAGAAACTGGATGATGGAGGGGGAGCCGGACTTTTTGTTTGGGGATGTAACGTCCCCGGTTCGGAGTCCGGAGGAGGGGGGGGCAATGGACTTGAGTGTGGGACTTGTGCCGGGGACGGTTGCTGTGTTCAGGGGAGGGGGGATGGTGGGAGATGGGGGTGATGTAGGGGATTCACGAGTGGAGGTGGGGTCAAAGTTAGTCGGGATAGAGAAAGGGAGCACTGGGTGAGTTCTTGTTGTAATATAGGTGGTGGATATTGGTAGTTTGGAGGTTATTGGTTTGTCGGTTTTGGTTATAGTTTATTAGTTTTGGAATGATTATTTGCATTTTGTTGGAATTGTATATTTAAGTTGATGGAAGTATGGAAGAATATTGTTTTGGTTTTTGAAACGTAATAAATATATTTTGTAAAAAAAATCTGTTCTTATCAGTTTAATATCTGATACGTCCCCCATAGGGGGACTACATATTAAATGGATTTTTCGAACAGGGAGTCGGAAATGGGGCTTGCTCCGTCCGCTCCACGCATCGACCCGGTATTGCAGTACCTCCGGGAACGGTGCAACACTTTTCTCCCGTTGTCAAGGAAAAATACTCATTCACAAAGCTATGTAAACAGCTAGCTTAGCTTAGCTTAGCTTAGCTTAGCTTAGCTTAGCTAGCTAGCTAGCAGAAGAAGAGAAGGAAAGAAACATTCAAACTGAAAAAAGGGCGAAGCGCCTTTCAATGGGGTCCCCCGTTTCCCGCCATTTTACTTAAAAAAAATAATAAAAAAATATAAAAAAAATTTGGGCCAGGATTGTGTGTGTGTGTCTCTGTCTCTCTGTCTCTCTGTGTGTGTGTGTGTGTGTGTGTGTGTGTGTGTCTCTGTCTCTCTGTCTCTCTGTGTGTGTGTGTGTGTGTGTGTGTGTGTGTGTCTCTGTCTCTCTCTCTCTCTCTCTCTCTCTCTCTCTCTCTCTCTCTCTCTCTCTCTCTCTCTCTGTGTCTCTTGTGTCTCTGTGTCTGTGACCTTCTTTTCATCCACAGCCCTCAAACTTGGAAGAGTGGGTTCCGGGAGCACCCGCGGGGACCCGGCCTACAGTGCACAGAGTGTGTCTCGGGCCCCCGACCTCTGACTTCCATATGACTCTGGTTTCTCTTCATTACGCACAAGCCTTTCGCCTTTTACTAAAGACTTCCGTGGAGAGGAACACTTATGAGTTCAATGTATTTTTGGAGTGGCTTTGCTTCTTGCAGAGCCCGGTATCTTGTTTCAAGAGAAATTGACATAGATGAGCCAGGATAGTGACTTAAAGACGCATTAGCGACTTTTTACAAAAAACGTCTGTCTGTCTGTCTGTCTGTCTGTCTGTCGCCGGGGAAACGGTGGGTGGCTGGGATTGGAGGAGCCGGCTCTTGCCAACCCACCCGCTGAGGTCTGCCGAGACCCCCGGGGGCCCGGCGGTTGCAGGGTTCCATTTGTGGGTTATCGCTTCTCGGCCTTTTGGCTCAGATCAAGCTTGGTACTGAGGTGCCCCAAAGCCCGCTGAGCCAGAAGGTCGAAGGAAGACCGGAGGGAGGAAAGTTTGTTGTTTTGGATTGTTTCGGTTGCTTGTTTTTGCCTCTCTTTTTGGGTGTTTTTTTTGGAGGAGAAAGGGAGCGTAAAAAAAACACTGCTAATCCCCGGGCGGAGATGGAGAATAATGCAACAGGGAGGACGGTCCCTGGGATCGGACTCGCAAATACGGTACGCTTTGCGTGGAAAGACAAGGCGATGGAGCCATTTGGGCGGGATACATTTGGGAGGACCATCCTGATGGAGATCCTTAAGCTGAAGGTGGAGGATGTGTTCTGTCTCCAAGACAACCCAGTGGAGAGGGGTTTTGACGTGTCCCTGAATACGGAGCATAGGCATGACGAGGTACTGAGAAGAGTGAAGGTAATGGAAGCAGAGAGGCCGATGTGCCATTACGTGGTCACCAGTTTGGCACGGAAGAATTTTAGGGTGGTGACTGTGAACATCTACAACCCTTATGTTAAGGATGAGGAGGTGAGGGCCTTTCTGGGGAGGTACCTGGATAACATCTCCTCAGCAAAGCACCTGAAAGATTCCCTCGGATTTTGGAATGGGAGGAGATGTTTCCAGGTTCTCCTCAGAGAGGACCCGAAGGGGTTGGGAGGATACCTCCATCCTCCAGCAATGTTCTCCCTGGGGGCTGACAGGGGGACGTTACATTATGCCCGTCAGCCTCCGTTCTGCAGGCGGTGTATGGCCTATGGCCATATCCTGGCCTCGTGTAACATCAGGAGATGCAGGTTCTGTGGGTCGGAAGAGCACGAGGCCAGGGACTGTGCCGAGCCGAAGAAGTGCCACGGGTGTGGCTCGGTGGCGCACCTGTGGCGGGACTGCCCGGCTCGGCGAAGGTCATACGCGTCTGCAGCTGGGGGGGGAGCGAGAGCGGAGGATGGAGGAAGAAAGGAGCATGAAGAAGCGGGCGACGAAGGTGGAAGGACGGAACAGAAGGAGACGGAGGGAGGAGAAGAAAAAGAAAGAGCTGGGACGGAAGGAGATGTGCAAGGGATGGAAGAAGAGGTGGCTGAGACAGAAGGAGAGGGGGTCGGGACTGAAGGAGAGGTGGTCGGGATGGAAGGAGAGGAGGTAGAAAGGTACAAGAAGAAGAAGAAGAAGAAGAAGAAGGAGACGGTGATGGAGGAGAGTGAGGAGACAACAGTGGAGAGGAAGGAGGCGGAGGAGGTTGTGGAGATGGAACCAGAAGGAGAGGCGGAAAAGGGAGGGGGTGTGAAGGGTTGGGGGGACGAGGAAGTGTCGAGGGCAAGGGTGGAGGAGTTGAGAGGGATGGTGAGGGCACTGGTAGAGAAGGAATGGGACAAGGGAAAGGAGAGGGCAAGCGCTATGGGTGTCGTTGCCCATAGGGTACCTGAGCCAAATACGCCTCCGAGCAAGAGGGCAAAGAAGGTGGTGAGGAGGAGGGGTGGAAAGAAAGGGGGGGAAGAACAGGGGGATGGGGAGGTGGCGGGGCCCTCGTGGGCTCCGTCTCCATCCTCCTTTAAACCCCTCGCCGAGCTTGATCTCCCAGGCATGGCGAGAAACTGGATGATGGAGGGGGAGCCGGACTTTTTGTTTGGGGATGTAACGTCCCCGGTTCGGAGTCCGGAGGAGGGGGGGGCAATGGACTTGAGTGTGGGACTTGTGCCGGGGACGGTTGCTGTGTTCAGGGGAGGGGGGATGGTGGGAGATGGGGGTGATGTAGGGGATTCACGAGTGGAGGTGGGGTCAAAGTTAGTCGGGATAGAGAAAGGGAGCACTGGGTGAGTTCTTGTTGTAATATAGGTGGTGGATATTGGTAGTTTGGAGGTTATTGGTTTGTCGGTTTTGGTTATAGTTTATTAGTTTTGGAATGATTATTTGCATTTTGTTGGAATTGTATATTTAAGTTGATGGAAGTATGGAAGAATATTGTTTTGGTTTTTGAAACGTAATAAATATATTTTGTAAAAAAAATCTGTTCTTATCAGTTTAATATCTGATACGTCCCCCATAGGGGGACTACATATTAAATGGATTTTTCGAACAGGGAGTCGGAAATGGGGCTTGCTCCGTCCGCTCCACGCATCGACCCGGTATTGCAGTACCTCCGGGAACGGTGCAACACTTTTCTCCCGTTGTCAAGGAAAAATACTCATTCACAAAGCTATGTAAACAGCTAGCTTAGCTTAGCTTAGCTTAGCTTAGCTTAGCTTAGCTTAGCTAGCTAGCAGAAGAAGAGAAGGAAAGAAACATTCAAACTGAAAAAAGGGCGAAGCGCCTTTCAATGGGGTCCCCCGTTTCCCGCCATTTTACTTAAAAAAAATAATAAAAAAAATATAAAAAAAATTTGGGCCAGGATTGTGTGTGTGTGTCTGTGTGTGTGTGTGTGTGTGTGTGTCTCTGTCTCTCTGTCTCTCTGTGTGTGTGTGTGTGTGTGTGTGTGTGTGTGTGTGTCTCTGTCTCTCTCTCTCTCTCTCTCTCTCTCTCTCTCTCTCTCTCTCTCTCTCTCTCTCTCTCTGTGTCTCTTGTGTCTCTGTGTCTGTGACCTTCTTTTCATCCACAGCCCTCAAACTTGGAAGAGTGGGTTCCGGGAGCACCCGCGGGGACCCGGCCTACAGTGCACAGAGTGTGTCTCGGGCCCCCGACCTCTGACTTCCATATGACTCTGGTTTCTCTTCATTACGCACAAGCCTTTCGCCTTTTACTAAAGACTTCCGTGGAGAGGAACACTTATGAGTTCAATGTATTTTTGGAGTGGCTTTGCTTCTTGCAGAGCCCGGTATCTTGTTTCAAGAGAAATTGACATAGATGAGCCAGGATAGTGACTTAAAGACGCATTAGCGACTTTTTACAAAAAACGTCTGTCTGTCTGTCTGTCTGTCTGTCTGTCGCCGGGGAAACGGTGGGTGGCTGGGATTGGAGGAGCCGGCTCTTGCCAACCCACCCGCTGAGGTCTGCCGAGACCCCCGGGGGCCCGGCGGTTGCAGGGTTCCATTTGTGGGTTATCGCTTCTCGGCCTTTTGGCTCAGATCAAGCTTGGTACTGAGGTGCCCCAAAGCCCGCTGAGCCAGAAGGTCGAAGGAAGACCGGAGGGAGGAAAGTTTGTTGTTTTGGATTGTTTCGGTTGCTTGTTTTTGCCTCTCTTTTTGGGTGTTTTTTTTGGAGGAGAAAGGGAGCGTAAAAAAAACACTGCTAATCCCCGGGCGGAGATGGAGAATAATGCAACAGGGAGGACGGTCCCTGGGATCGGACTCGCAAATACGGTACGCTTTGCGTGGAAAGACAAGGCGATGGAGCCATTTGGGCGGGATACATTTGGGAGGACCATCCTGATGGAGATCCTTAAGCTGAAGGTGGAGGATGTGTTCTGTCTCCAAGACAACCCAGTGGAGAGGGGTTTTGACGTGTCCCTGAATACGGAGCATAGGCATGACGAGGTACTGAGAAGAGTGAAGGTAATGGAAGCAGAGAGGCCGATGTGCCATTACGTGGTCACCAGTTTGGCACGGAAGAATTTTAGGGTGGTGACTGTGAACATCTACAACCCTTATGTTAAGGATGAGGAGGTGAGGGCCTTTCTGGGGAGGTACCTGGATAACATCTCCTCAGCAAAGCACCTGAAAGATTCCCTCGGATTTTGGAATGGGAGGAGATGTTTCCAGGTTCTCCTCAGAGAGGACCCGAAGGGGTTGGGAGGATACCTCCATCCTCCAGCAATGTTCTCCCTGGGGGCTGACAGGGGGACGTTACATTATGCCCGTCAGCCTCCGTTCTGCAGGCGGTGTATGGCCTATGGCCATATCCTGGCCTCGTGTAACATCAGGAGATGCAGGTTCTGTGGGTCGGAAGAGCACGAGGCCAGGGACTGTGCCGAGCCGAAGAAGTGCCACGGGTGTGGCTCGGTGGCGCACCTGTGGCGGGACTGCCCGGCTCGGCGAAGGTCATACGCGTCTGCAGCTGGGGGGGGAGCGAGAGCGGAGGATGGAGGAAGAAAGGAGCATGAAGAAGCGGGCGACGAAGGTGGAAGGACGGAACAGAAGGAGACGGAGGGAGGAGAAGAAAAAGAAAGAGCTGGGACGGAAGGAGATGTGCAAGGGATGGAAGAAGAGGTGGCTGAGACAGAAGGAGAGGGGGTCGGGACTGAAGGAGAGGTGGTCGGGATGGAAGGAGAGGAGGTAGAAAGGTACAAGAAGAAGAAGAAGAAGAAGGAGACGGTGATGGAGGAGAGTGAGGAGACAACAGTGGAGAGGAAGGAGGCGGAGGAGGTTGTGGAGATGGAACCAGAAGGAGAGGCGGAAAAGGGAGGGGGTGTGAAGGGTTGGGGGGACGAGGAAGTGTCGAGGGCAAGGGTGGAGGAGTTGAGAGGGATGGTGAGGGCACTGGTAGAGAAGGAATGGGACAAGGGAAAGGAGAGGGCAAGCGCTATGGGTGTCGTTGCCCATAGGGTACCTGAGCCAAATACGCCTCCGAGCAAGAGGGCAAAGAAGGTGGTGAGGAGGAGGGGTGGAAAGAAAGGGGGGGAAGAACAGGGGGATGGGGAGGTGGCGGGGCCCTCGTGGGCTCCGTCTCCATCCTCCTTTAAACCCCTCGCCGAGCTTGATCTCCCAGGCATGGCGAGAAACTGGATGATGGAGGGGGAGCCGGACTTTTTGTTTGGGGATGTAACGTCCCCGGTTCGGAGTCCGGAGGAGGGGGGGGCAATGGACTTGAGTGTGGGACTTGTGCCGGGGACGGTTGCTGTGTTCAGGGGAGGGGGGATGGTGGGAGATGGGGGTGATGTAGGGGATTCACGAGTGGAGGTGGGGTCAAAGTTAGTCGGGATAGAGAAAGGGAGCACTGGGTGAGTTCTTGTTGTAATATAGGTGGTGGATATTGGTAGTTTGGAGGTTATTGGTTTGTCGGTTTTGGTTATAGTTTATTAGTTTTGGAATGATTATTTGCATTTTGTTGGAATTGTATATTTAAGTTGATGGAAGTATGGAAGAATATTGTTTTGGTTTTTGAAACGTAATAAATATATTTTGTAAAAAAAATCTGTTCTTATCAGTTTAATATCTGATACGTCCCCCATAGGGGGACTACATATTAAATGGATTTTTCGAACAGGGAGTCGGAAATGGGGCTTGCTCCGTCCGCTCCACGCATCGACCCGGTATTGCAGTACCTCCGGGAACGGTGCAACACTTTTCTCCCGTTGTCAAGGAAAAATACTCATTCACAAAGCTATGTAAACAGCTAGCTTAGCTTAGCTTAGCTTAGCTTAGCTTAGCTAGCTAGCAGAAGAAGAGAAGGAAAGAAACATTCAAACTGAAAAAAGGGCGAAGCGCCTTTCAATGGGGTCCCCCGTTTCCCGCCATTTTACTTAAAAAAATAATAAAAAAAATAAAAAAAAATTTGGGCCAGGATTGTGTGTGTGTGTGTGTCTCTGTCTCTCTGTGTCTCTGTGTGTGTGTGTGTGTGTGTGTGTGTGTCTCTGTCTCTCTGTCTCTCTGTGTGTGTGTGTGTGTGTGTGTGTGTCTCTGTCTCTCTCTCTCTCTCTCTCTCTCTCTCTCTCTCTCTCTCTGTGTCTCTTGTGTCTCTGTGTCTGTGACCTTCTTTTCATCCACAGCCCTCAAACTTGGAAGAGTGGGTTCCGGGAGCACCCGCGGGGACCCGGCCTACAGTGCACAGAGTGTGTCTCGGGCCCCCGACCTCTGACTTCCATATGACTCTGGTTTCTCTTCATTACGCACAAGCCTTTCGCCTTTTACTAAAGACTTCCGTGGAGAGGAACACTTATGAGTTCAATGTATTTTTGGAGTGGCTTTGCTTCTTGCAGAGCCCGGTATCTTGTTTCAAGAGAAATTGACATAGATGAGCCAGGATAGTGACTTAAAGACGCATTAGCGACTTTTTACAAAAAACGTCTGTCTGTCTGTCTGTCTGTCTGTCTGTCTGTCGCCGGGGGAAACGGTGGGTGGCTGGGATTGGAGGAGCCGGCTCTTGCCAACCCACCCGCTGAGGTCTGCCGAGACCCCCGGGGGCCCGGCGGTTGCAGGGTTCCATTTGTGGGTTATCGCTTCTCGGCCTTTTGGCTCAGATCAAGCTTGGTACTGAGGTGCCCCAAAGCCCGCTGAGCCAGAAGGTCGAAGGAAGACCGGAGGGAGGAAAGTTTGTTGTTTTGGATTGTTTCGGTTGCTTGTTTTTGCCTCTCTTTTTGGGTGTTTTTTTTGGAGGAGAAAGGGAGCGTAAAAAAAACACTGCTAATCCCCGGGCGGAGATGGAGAATAATGCAACAGGGAGGACGGTCCCTGGGATCGGACTCGCAAATACGGTACGCTTTGCGTGGAAAGACAAGGCGATGGAGCCATTTGGGCGGGATACATTTGGGAGGACCATCCTGATGGAGATCCTTAAGCTGAAGGTGGAGGATGTGTTCTGTCTCCAAGACAACCCAGTGGAGAGGGGTTTTGACGTGTCCCTGAATACGGAGCATAGGCATGACGAGGTACTGAGAAGAGTGAAGGTAATGGAAGCAGAGAGGCCGATGTGCCATTACGTGGTCACCAGTTTGGCACGGAAGAATTTTAGGGTGGTGACTGTGAACATCTACAACCCTTATGTTAAGGATGAGGAGGTGAGGGCCTTTCTGGGGAGGTACCTGGATAACATCTCCTCAGCAAAGCACCTGAAAGATTCCCTCGGATTTTGGAATGGGAGGAGATGTTTCCAGGTTCTCCTCAGAGAGGACCCGAAGGGGTTGGGAGGATACCTCCATCCTCCAGCAATGTTCTCCCTGGGGGCTGACAGGGGGACGTTACATTATGCCCGTCAGCCTCCGTTCTGCAGGCGGTGTATGGCCTATGGCCATATCCTGGCCTCGTGTAACATCAGGAGATGCAGGTTCTGTGGGTCGGAAGAGCACGAGGCCAGGGACTGTGCCGAGCCGAAGAAGTGCCACGGGTGTGGCTCGGTGGCGCACCTGTGGCGGGACTGCCCGGCTCGGCGAAGGTCATACGCGTCTGCAGCTGGGGGGGGAGCGAGAGCGGAGGATGGAGGAAGAAAGGAGCATGAAGAAGCGGGCGACGAAGGTGGAAGGACGGAACAGAAGGAGACGGAGGGAGGAGAAGAAAAAGAAAGAGCTGGGACGGAAGGAGATGTGCAAGGGATGGAAGAAGAGGTGGCTGAGACAGAAGGAGAGGGGGTCGGGACTGAAGGAGAGGTGGTCGGGATGGAAGGAGAGGAGGTAGAAAGGTACAAGAAGAAGAAGAAGAAGAAGAAGAAGGAGACGGTGATGGAGGAGAGTGAGGAGACAACAGTGGAGAGGAAGGAGGCGGAGGAGGTTGTGGAGATGGAACCAGAAGGAGAGGCGGAAAAGGGAGGGGGTGTGAAGGGTTGGGGGGACGAGGAAGTGTCGAGGGCAAGGGTGGAGGAGTTGAGAGGGATGGTGAGGGCACTGGTAGAGAAGGAATGGGACAAGGGAAAGGAGAGGGCAAGCGCTATGGGTGTCGTTGCCCATAGGGTACCTGAGCCAAATACGCCTCCGAGCAAGAGGGCAAAGAAGGTGGTGAGGAGGAGGGGTGGAAAGAAAGGGGGGGAAGAACAGGGGGATGGGGAGGTGGCGGGGCCCTCGTGGGCTCCGTCTCCATCCTCCTTTAAACCCCTCGCCGAGCTTGATCTCCCAGGCATGGCGAGAAACTGGATGATGGAGGGGGAGCCGGACTTTTTGTTTGGGGATGTAACGTCCCCGGTTCGGAGTCCGGAGGAGGGGGGGGCAATGGACTTGAGTGTGGGACTTGTGCCGGGGACGGTTGCTGTGTTCAGGGGAGGGGGGATGGTGGGAGATGGGGGTGATGTAGGGGATTCACGAGTGGAGGTGGGGTCAAAGTTAGTCGGGATAGAGAAAGGGAGCACTGGGTGAGTTCTTGTTGTAATATAGGTGGTGGATATTGGTAGTTTGGAGGTTATTGGTTTGTCGGTTTTGGTTATAGTTTATTAGTTTTGGAATGATTATTTGCATTTTGTTGGAATTGTATATTTAAGTTGATGGAAGTATGGAAGAATATTGTTTTGGTTTTTGAAACGTAATAAATATATTTTGTAAAAAAAATCTGTTCTTATCAGTTTAATATCTGATACGTCCCCCATAGGGGGACTACATATTAAATGGATTTTTCGAACAGGGAGTCGGAAATGGGGCTTGCTCCGTCCGCTCCACGCATCGACCCGGTATTGCAGTACCTCCGGGAACGGTGCAACACTTTTCTCCCGTTGTCAAGGAAAAATACTCATTCACAAAGCTATGTAAACAGCTAGCTTAGCTTAGCTTAGCTTAGCTTAGCTAGCTAGCAGAAGAAGAGAAGGAAAGAAACATTCAAACTGAAAAAAGGGCGAAGCGCCTTTCAATGGGGTCCCCCGTTTCCCGCCATTTTACTTAAAAAAAATAATAAAAAAAATATAAAAAAAATTTGGGCCAGGATTGTGTGTGTGTGTGTGTGTGTCTCGGGCCCCCGACCTCTGACTTCCATATGACTCTGGTTTCTCTTCATTACGCACAAGCCTTTCGCCTTTTACTAAAGACTTCCGTGGAGAGGAACACTTATGAGTTCAATGTATTTTTGGAGTGGCTTTGCTTCTTGCAGAGCCCGGTATCTTGTTTCAAGAGAAATTGACATAGATGAGCCAGGATAGTGACTTAAAGACGCATTAGCGACTTTTTACAAAAAACGTCTGTCTGTCTGTCTGTCTGTCTGTCTGTCTGTCTGTCTGTCGCCGGGGAAACGGTGGGTGGCTGGGATTGGAGGAGCCGGCTCTTGCCAACCCACCCGCTGAGGTCTGCCGAGACCCCCGGGGGCCCGGCGGTTGCAGGGTTCCATTTGTGGGTTATCGCTTCTCGGCCTTTTGGCTAGGATCAAGCCTGATACTGAGGTATCCCAAAGCTCGCCTAGTCAGAAGCCGAAGGCCGGAGGGCGGTAAAGGTTTTGTTGTTGGAGGCTTCTTTTTTGAGAGAGCTTTTTTCTGGGAAAAATGGCGGATGATGTTCCAAGAAGATCGGTCCCTGGGATTGGGTTGGCAAATACCGTAAGGTTTGCGTGGAGCCACAAGGAGACGGAGCCAGTCGGGAGAGAGACGTTTGGGAGGTCAATCCTGATGGGAGTACTAAAACTGGAGGTAAAGGACGTGTTATGTCTGCAGGGTAACCCTACAGAGAAGGCCTATGATGTAACCTTTTACACGGAGGCAATGCATGATGGGATCTTGAAGAAGGCGAGAGCCGTGGGAGACAAGAGGCCTATGAGTTTTTATGAGGTCACAAGTTTGGCTAAGAACAATTTTAGGATGGTGACGGTCAATATATACAACCCGCACGTCAAGGACGAGGATGTAAAGGCTTTTTTGGGGAGGTTTATGGACAGGGTCTCCTCCCCGAAGCTCCTCAGGGACTCCCTGGGGTTCTGGAACGGGAGGAGAGGATTCCAGGCCCTTCTCAGGGAGGACCCAGGGGGTCTGGGTGGATACCTTCATCCTCCGGCCATGTTCTCCCTGGGGGCTGACAGAGGGACTCTGTACTACGCACGACAGCCCCCTTTCTGCAGGCGCTGTATGGCATACGGCCATGTCCTCGCCTCGTGCAGCACGAAGAAGTGTAGATTTTGCGGATCTGCTGAGCACGAGGCGAAGGACTGCGACGAGCCCAAGGCGTGCCACGGGTGTGGCTCGTCGGCACACCTGTGGCGGGAGTGCCCGGCTCGTCAAAAGTCATACGCGTCTGCGGCTGGAGGGGGAGCAGGGGCGGGGGATGGGGGACGAAGAGGAAGAGGGGGCCCAGAAACAGGATCAGGCCCAGAAGAAAAGGCCACAAGGAAGAAGGAGGAGGCGAAAGTGGCAAGGACAGAAGAAGGGAACGAGAAGGATAAAGCAGAAGGAGAGGAGGGGCAAAAGGCGGATGGTGAAAACGGAGTGGAGAGGCAGGAGAAGGTGACAAGGGAGAGAGATGAGGAGGACGACGACGCGGCAACAGGAACAGGAGGAGAGGTTGAACAGGGGGAAGTAGTGGGGGAATGGGGAGATTGTGACATGTCGAGTGCCTCGGTGGAGGAGTTGAGGGGGATGGTCGAGGAACTGGTGGGGGGGGGGGCGGTGTTTCTCCTTTGCCGCCTACACCAAGAAAGAAAGGGAAGAAGAGGCCGCCCCACAAGGATGGCAAGAAAGGAGAGGGGGAGGCCAAGAGACCAATGGGGGAAAAGGGGGTTGAGGAGGGGGAAACTCCCAGGACCTTGTTGGTCTCTTTGGATTCAGGGGCGCCAGGGGAACTGGATCCACCAAGTGGGATGCTGGAGTGGGAACCGGGGGGATCGCAGTCCATCTTTGATGACACAAAGTCCCCTTTTTACTGCCCAGCAAGCGGGGAGGCGGGGGAAGGGGGGGGTTTGGGTGACCAAAGCAGGATGCAGGACGCCAGGGTGGCTAACACCATTCCTGCATCCTGGATTGGGATGATGGAGGAAGACAGGGGGGTGTCACAAGAGGGGAGGACGCCCCTGCTGGAGGAGATGGAGCAGGGGAGCATCGGGTGAGCCTCCTCTTTTATTTGGGTGTTTTGAGAGTAAGGGGTTTTGTATTGGTTTAATTTAAAATTAATATTTCTGTTTCTATTTTTAGTATAAACGTTAGGGGGTTAAGGGACTATGTTAAAAGGAGGGCGGTGTTCAGTTTTTTAGAGGGGGTAGGGTTTGATTTCTGTTTCTTACAGGAGGTTCACCTGAGGGATGGAGGGGATGTTGAAAGGTTTAGGAGGGAGTGGGTAAAGGGAGATTCATTGTGGGGCATAGGTGGGGTGCACTCGACGGGGGTAGGGATTTTGTTCGGGAATAAGGAGGTTAAATTAGAGGGCACTTTTTTGGTAATGCAGGGTAGAGTTTTGGGGGTTGATGTCAAGTTTAGGGAGGTTAGATATAGGTTATTTGGGGTGTACGGGCCACAGGTGGCGGCAGACAGGAGGGAGATGGTGGACTGTCTGGCGCCCCTGTGTGTTACTAACAGGCACTTGGTGATAGGGGGTGATTTTAATATTGATTTAGGGATAGGGGGAGACAGTAGTGCAGGTGCCATCACCGGGCTAATGGCGTGCCATGGTCTGGTCGATGGTGGCCTGCACACTACTCCGGCAATGGTCGGTCCTACATGGCGCAACTCCAGGGGGGTTGCGCGGAGGCTCGACTATATTTTTGTACCTAGGTCTTTGGGTCAGTTGTCTGGGCGGCTGGTGCCTGTCTTCTTTTCGGATCATGACGGGGTGCTCCTGCAGGTGGGGGTGCCAGTCTGCCTCTTCGGTAGGGGGTACTGGAAATTAGATCGGGATTTACTGGATGAGCAAGATTTTGTTAATGCCGTTACAGGGGTGTTTCGGGGGCTTGAAGGCCTCCGGCCCATGTGTGAGGGGGTGTTAGAATGGTGGGATTTAGTAAAGGTGAGGATTAGGGCCTTTATTATAGGATATAGTAAGAGGAAAAAAAGGGAGGAAAGGAGGGAGGTGGATCATATCCAAAGGTTGATCGAACTCGAGTACGAGGCAGGCAACCTCGGCGGGTCGATTGACTGGGAGAGAACCACAGCCCTGAAGGCGCAGCTCAGGGAGCTGCAGGAGCAGAAGGCTCGAGCTTTCCTGGAGCGTGCACATAGTGGCTTTTTAGAACATAATGAGACTTGTTCCGCTATGTTCTTTAAGTCGGTTAGGGCAAGGCAGAGTAGGAAGATAATGCATGGAGTTAGAAAAGAAGATGGTAGTGTAGTAAGTAAACCAGAGGAGATGGTCAGGGTGACAACTGATCATTTCCTAGGTTTATTTAAGGAAAGGGCAATAGAGGTAGAGCAGGGAAATGTGTTTTTAGAACACTTGTCCCGGCGGTTGCCGGAGGACATTAGAGACGTGATGGAGGCCCAGATCTCACTAGAAGAGGTTGAGAGCGCTCTTAGGAGGATGGGAAAAGGGAAGGTGCCTGGGATGGATGGGCTGCCGGCTGAGTTTTACCTCAAGTTTTGGGGTATACTTGGACCGGTGGTACTCGAAGTCTTGAAGGCCATCCTCGAGACGGGTGTCCCGGGGGGTTCAATGGTAGTCGGCGTGCTGTCACTTCTTTACAAGAAGGGGGATGCAACCGACCTTGGCAACTGGCGGCCATTGACCATGCTGTGCGTAGACTACAAGTTGCTTGCAAAGGTCTTAGCGGATCGGTTGCGCACAGCCCTTCCCTACGTCGTCCACGAGGATCAGACGTGCGGGGTAGAGGGACGCTCTATTAGATGGAACCTACAGTTGATCAGGGACTCCATCGCCTGGGTTGAAGATAGAGGGCTGCCTTTAATGGTAGCAGCGCTAGATCAGGCGAAAGCCTTTGATCGCGTGAATAGATCCTTTCTATTCAGGGTGTTAGGTAGATTAGGTTTTGGGGAGAAGTATATAGGATGGATCCGTACTTTATATGTCGGAGCGGGGTGTCGAGTTAGCGTAAACGGTCACTTAGGTGACGTTTTTGACCTCTCGTCTGGGGTCAGGCAGGGATGCCCGCTCTCGGCACTCCTCTTTGTTCTGTACATGGAGCCTCTGGGGGCTGCCATTAGGGCAGACACGGGGGTGGAGGGCTTGTTGATCCCTGGAAGCGGTGGTATGCACGTCAAGTTGACGCAGTACGCCGATGACACTTCCTTGCTGCTTTGCAAGGACTCGTGCCTGACAAGGTCCCTTGCCATTATTGGGGACTTCACCCGAGCGTCGGGAGCGGTTCTGAACCACGCAAAGTCTTCCGTAAAATTTTTCGGAAGATGGCGCGGCAGGACGGATGTGCCCGGGGGGTTATCTCTCTGTGAGGGGGCCCTGAGGATTCTCGGGGTCCATTTTGAGACCTCCGGCTCAGCGACGCTGAACTGGAACATGGGTATCGCAGTGGTACAGAGGAAGCTAGCAATGTGGAAGGCTAGGTCGTTGTCTTTTATAGGCAAGGTCCTGGTCCTAAAGGTGGATGTATTGCCATCTCTGTTGTATTTGGCATACATCTACCCATTGCCGGCTTGTCTGAGGAGGCCTCTGGTGAGGCTTGTGTTTCAGTTCATGTGGGGTGGCAGGTACGAGTGGGTCGCCAGGGCACGCATGCTCTGTCCCATCGGGGAGGGAGGTAGGGGGGTACCAAACATCCCCGTCAAGCTGGACACAATATTTGTGTCCTTCGTGTTGACAGAACTGGCTCATCCGGTGATACACCCGTCCGGTTACCTCCTGCGGGTGTTCTTCTCGTACCAAGCGAGAAGCGTAATGGTGTGGTCTAACACGGGTCCTCGGGCGGAACAGCTGCCGTGGCACTTTGGCCATGCGGCCATGTGGCTGCGTGCGCACCCCGAGGTTGAAGTTGCCCGAGTAGGTTTAGACCACAGGCACCTGTACGAGGTGGTCAGGCTGGCAGGGAGTCCTCCGCCTGTAGCGGGCGTCTCGTCGGTGGTCTGGGAGGGAGTGCAGGCGCGGGGCCTGGACAACAGGCTCAAGGACCTGAATTGGTTGAGCCTCCACAAGTGCTTGCCGGTACGTTCCATCATGTACCGGCATAGCTTGGCGCGATCTCCCACCTGCCCAAGATCTGCTTGTGGCAGGGAGGAGACTGTGCGCCATGCCTTTTGGGACTGTGCCTTTGCCGGAGTGGTTTGGGCTAGGGCACGGGTGTTGATAGGTATGGTCAGGAGTGATTTTGTGGTGACGTGGGCTAGATTAGAAAGAGGTGTAGGGAGAGCGAGGGGAACGGAGAGGGATAGGTTTCTGCTCTGGCTTCTCATGAGCCTCTTTAAACGGGGGCTGTGGGAAGCCAGGCAGAATTTGGTAAAGACAGGGAGAGATTGGGGGGTGGAAGGGATATTGAGGAGGGTGGAAGGAGGTAAAGAAGTGGGGGCAGCATGCGGCACGGGAGAGGTGGAAAGGGGGTTTAGGGCTGGTAGTGTTAGACTGAGTGTTGTAAGGGGATAGATTAGGGACGGGGAGATAGGGAAAGGGTTAGGTATTGGTTAGGTATGACGGGGAGGGACGATGCTCCCCTGAGGTTTTTGGGTTTTTGGTTTTTTGTGTTATTTGGAATGAAAATACCATTATTTAAGTTTGTATGGAAAGTATGATTTTGTATAGAATGGATGGTATTTGAAAATAATAAATATACTTTATAAAAAAATAAATAAAAAAAAAATCTGTTCTTATCAGTTTAATATCTGATACGTCCCCCATAGGGGGACTACATATTAAATGGATTTTTCGAACAGGGAGTCGGAAATGGGGCTTGCTCCGTCCGCTCCACGCATCGACCCGGTATTGCAGTACCTCCGGGAACGGTGCAACACTTTTCTCCCGTTGTCAAGGAAAAATACTCATTCACAAAGCTATGTAAACAGCTAGCTTAGCTTAGCTTAGCTTAGCTTAGCTTAGCTAGCTAGCAGAAGAAGAGAAGGAAAGAAACATTCAAACTGAAAAAAGGGCGAAGCGCCTTTCAATGGGGTCCCCCGTTTCCCGCCATTTTACTTAAAAAAAAAACAAAAAAAAACAAAAAAAAAATTGGGCCAGGATTGTGTGTGTGTGTGTGTGTGTGTGTGTGGGTGTGTGTCTCTGTCTCTCTCTGTGTGTGTGTGTGTGTGTCTCTGTCTCTCTGTCTCTCTCTGTGTGTGTGTGTGTGTCTCTGTCTCTCTGTCTGTGTGTCTCTCTCTCTCTCTCTCTCTCTCTCTCTCTCTCTCTCTCTCTCTCTCTCTCTCTCTCTCTCTCTCTCTCTCTCTCTCTCTCTCTCTCTCTCTCTCTCTCTCTGTGTCTCTTGTGTCTCTGTGTCTGTGACCTTCTTTTCATCCACAGCCCTCAAACTTGGAAGAGTGGGTTCCGGGAGCACCCGCGGGGACCCGGCCTACAGTGCACAGAGTGTGTCTCGGGCCCCCGACCTCTGACTTCCATATGACTCTGGTTTCTCTTCATTACGCACAAGCCTTTCGCCTTTTACTAAAGACTTCCGTGGAGAGGAACACTTATGAGTTCAATGTATTTTTGGAGTGGCTTTGCTTCTTGCAGAGCCCGGTATCTTGTTTCAAGAGAAATTGACATAGATGAGCCAGGATAGTGACTTAAAGACGCATTAGCGACTTTTTACAAAAAACACCTGCCTGTCTGCCTGTCTGTCTGTCTGTCTGTCTGTCTGTCTGTCTGTCTGTCTGTCTGTCTGTCTGTCTGTCTGTCTGTCTGTCTGTCTGTAGCCGGGGAAACGGTGGGTGGCTGGGATTGGAGGAGCCGGCTCTTGCCAACCCACCCGCTGAGGTCTGCCGAGACCCCCGGGGGCCCGGCGGTTGCAGGGTTCCATTTGTGGGTTATCGCTTCTCGGCCTTTTGGCTCAGATCAAGTGTAGTATCTGTTCTTATCAGTTTAATATCTGATACGTCCCCCATAGGGGGACTACATATTAAATGGATTTTTCGAACAGGGAGTCGGAAATGGGGCTTGCTCCGTCCGCTCCACGCATCGACCCGGTATTGCAGTACCTCCGGGAACGGTGCAACACTTTTCTCCCGTTGTCAAGGAAAAATACTCATTCACAAAGCTATGTAAACAGCTAGCTTAGCTTAGCTTAGCTTAGCTTAGCTTAGCTAGCTAGCAGAAGAAGAGAAGGAAAGAAACATTCAAACTGAAAAAAGGGCGAAGCGCCTTTCAATGGGGTCCCCCGTTTCCCGCCATTTTACTTAAAAAAATAAAAAATAAAAAAAAAAAAATTGGGCCAGGATTGTGTGTGTGTGTGTGTGTGTGTGTGTGTCTCTCTCTGTGTGTGTGTGTGTGTGTGTGTGTGTGTGTCTCTCTCTCTGTGTGTGTGTGTGTGTGTGTCTCTCTGTCTGTGTCTCTCTCTCTCTCTCTCTCTCTCTCTGTCTGTGTCTCTCTCTCTCTCTCTCTCTCTCTCTGTCTGTGTCTCTCTCTCTCTGTGTCTCTTGTGTCTCTGTGTCTGTGACCTTCTTTTCATCCACAGCCCTCAAACTTGGAAGAGTGGGTTCCGGGAGCACCCGCGGGGACCCGGCCTACAGTGCACAGAGTGTGTCTCGGGCCCCCGACCTCTGACTTCCATATGACTCTGGTTTCTCTTCATTACGCACAAGCCTTTCGCCTTTTACTAAAGACTTCCGTGGAGAGGAACACTTATGAGTTCAATGTATTTTTGGAGTGGCTTTGCTTCTTGCAGAGCCCGGTATCTTGTTTCAAGAGAAATTGACATAGATGAGCCAGGATAGTGACTTAAAGACGCATTAGCGACTTTTTACAAAAAACACCTGCCTGCCTGCCTGCCTGCCTGTCTGTCTGTCTGTCTGTCTGTCTGTCTGTCTGTCTGTCTGTCTGTCTGTCTGTCTGTCTGTCTGTCTGTAGCCGGGGAAACGGTGGGTGGCTGGGATTGGAGGAGCCGGCTCTTGCCAACCCACCCGCTGAGGTCTGCCGAGACCCCCGGGGGCCCGGCGGTTGCAGGGTTCCATTTGTGGGTTATCGCTTCTCGGCCTTTTGGCTCAGATCAAGCTTGGTACTGAGGTGCCCCAGAGCTCGCTGAGTCAGAAGGTCGGAGATAGGAGGGCGATAAGGTAGTGGTGGGTTAGAGTCTTTGTTGGAAGGAGTTTGTGTTTTCTTGGAGGCTTCCTTTTTTTGGAGAGCTGTTTTTTCTGGTGTGGGGGTTTTATATTTCATTTTTTGAGATGGAGCGTTCCAATAAGTCGGTACCTGTAATAGGTTTGGCAAATACGGTCAGGTTTGCTTGGAGGGAAAAAGGAATTGAGCCAATTGGAAGAGAGAATTTCGGAAGGATGATATTGATGGGGATTTTAAAACTGGAAGTAAAGGACGTTTTATGTTTCCAAGATAATCCGGTGGAGCGGGCTTTTGATGTGACTTTTTATAATGAAGGGAAACATCAGGAAATTTTGAAGAAAGCAAAGGAGGGGAGTAAGACAAGGCCTTTGTGCCTGTATGAAGTTACCAACTTGGCGAAGAGTAGTTTTCGGGTGGTTACAGTCACTATGTATAACCCCCATGTAACTGACAATGAGGTGAGAGCCTTGCTGGGGAGATATATGGACAATGTCTCCTCAGCGAGGCTCCTCAGGGACTCCTTGGGCTTTTGGACAGGGAGGAGGGGTTTCCAGGCCCTTCTTAGGGAAGACCCGGAGGGTTTTGATGGCTACCTACATCCCCCAGCGATGTTCTCCCTGGGGGCTGACAGGGGGACGTTGAATTATGCCCGTCAGCCTCCTTTCTGCAGGCGATGTATGGCCTACGGCCACGCACTCGCCTCGTGCAGCACAAGGAGGTGCAGGTACTGTGGATCGGGTGAGCACGAGGCGAGGGAGTGTACCGAGCCGAAGGCATGTCACGGGTGTGGCTCAGTAGCACACCTGTGGCGGGACTGCCCGGCTCGGAAGGGGTCGTACGCGTCTGCAGCTAGGGGGGGAGCGAGAGCGGGGGATGGAGGAAGAGAAGAACGGGAGGAAGGAGGTGGCAGAGGTGGAAGGACTGCGCCGAAGGAGTCTAGGAGAGATGAAGAGGAGGAGGAGGAGGTGAGGGCCGGGACAGAAGGTGAAGTGGCAGGGAAGGAAGGAGAAGTGGACAGGATGGAAGGAGAGGTGGCGGAGACAGAAGGAGAGGTGGTCGGGTCTGAGGGAGAGGTGGCTGGGATGGAAGGAGAGGAGGCCAGGACAGAAGAAGAGGAGACCGGGATGGAAGGAGAGGGGGCTGGGATAGAGGAAGGGAAAGAAAAGAAGAAGAAGAAGAAGAAGAAGAAGAAGGTGATGGAGGAGAGCGAGGAGACGGGGAGAGTGGAGAGGAAGGAGGTGGAGGAGGGTATGGAGAAGGAACCGGAAGGAGAGGCGGAAGGGCGAGAAGGTGTGAAGGACTGGGGGGAGAGTGAGGGGGTGAGGGCAAGGGTGGAGGAGTTGAGAGGGATGGTGGTGGGTTTGGTAGAGGGGGAAAAGGAAAAGGGAGAGCACGTGGTGGACTATATATACAAAACTTCACTAGTTCATGCACTGCCGTGCAAGAAGTCGAAGAAAGGGGAGCGGGTGGAAAGCAGGAGGAAGAAGGGTGGAAAGAGGGGGGGGGGGGCAGAACAGGGGGGGGGGGAGGTAGCGGGGCCCTCGTGGGCTCCGTCATCATCATCGTTCAAACCCCTCGCTGAACTTGACCTCCCGGGCATGGCTGGTGCCTGGATGATGGAGGGAGAGACTAGTTTCATGTTTGGGGATGTAGGGTCCCCGGTCAGGAGTCCGGAGGAGGGAGGGGTGATGGACTTAAGTATGGGGCATGTGCCGGGTACTGTTCCTGATTTGGAGTTGGGTCAAATTTAGCAGTTTTGGAACTGATTATTTGTATTTGGTTGATAGTAGATTTAAGTTAATGGAGTTACTGAAGATTATTGTTTGGTTTATTGGATTTGTTTATAGTTTATTCGTTTTTGGAATGATTATGTGTAGTTTGTCGGAATTGTATAGTTAAGTCTATTGATTTTTGGAAAATTATTGTTTGGTTTTTGAAAGTAAATAAATATATTTTGTATAAAAAAAAAAAAAAAAAAAAAAAAAAAAAAAATCTGTTCTTATCAGTTTAATATCTGATACGTCCCCCATAGGGGGACTACATATTAAATGGATTTTTCGAACAGGGAGTCGGAAATGGGGCTTGCTCCGTCCGCTCCACGCATCGACCCGGTATTGCAGTACCTCCGGGAATGGTGCAACACTTTTCTCCCGTTGTCAAGGAAAAATACTCATTCACAAAGCTATGTAAACAGCTAGCTTAGCTTAGCTTAGCTTAGCTTAGCTTAGCTAGCTAGCAGAAGAAGAGAAGGAAAGAAACATTCAAACTGAAAAAAGGGCGAAGCGCCTTTCAATGGGGTCCCCCGTTTCCCGCCATTTTACTTAAAAAAAAAACAAAAAAAACAAAAAAAAAATTGGGCCAGGATTGTGTGTGTGTGTGTGTGTGTGTGTGTGGGTGTGTGTCTCTGTCTCTCTCTGTGTGTGTGTGTGTGTCTCTGTCTCTCTGTCTCTCTCTGTGTGTGTGTGTGTGTCTCTGTCTCTCTGTCTGTGTGTCTCTCTCTCTCTCTCTCTCTCTCTCTCTCTCTCTCTCTCTCTCTCTCTCTCTCTCTCTCTCTCTCTCTCTCTCTCTCTCTCTCTGTGTCTCTTGTGTCTCTGTGTCTGTGACCTTCTTTTCATCCACAGCCCTCAAACTTGGAAGAGTGGGTTCCGGGAGCACCCGCGGGGACCCGGCCTACAGTGCACAGAGTGTGTCTCGGGCCCCCGACCTCTGACTTCCATATGACTCTGGTTTCTCTTCATTACGCACAAGCCTTTCGCCTTTTACTAAAGACTTCCGTGGAGAGGAACACTTATGAGTTCAATGTATTTTTGGAGTGGCTTTGCTTCTTGCAGAGCCCGGTATCTTGTTTCAAGAGAAATTGACATAGATGAGCCAGGATAGTGACTTAAAGACGCATTAGCGACTTTTTACAAAAAACACCTGCCTGTCTGCCTGTCTGCCTGTCTGTCTGTCTGTCTGTCTGTCTGTCTGTCTGTCTGTCTGTCTGTCTGTCTGTCTGTCTGTCTGTCTGTCTGTCTGTCTGTCTGTCTGTCTGTAGCCGGGGAAACGGTGGGTGGCTGGGATTGGAGGAGCCGGCTCTTGCCAACCCACCCGCTGAGGTCTGCCGAGACCCCCGGGGGCCCGGCGGTTGCAGGGTTCCATTTGTGGGTTATCGCTTCTCGGCCTTTTGGCTCAGATCAAGCTTGGTACCGAGGTGCCCCAAAGCCCGCTGAGCCAGAAGGTCGAAGGAAGACCGGAGGGAGGAAAGTTTGTTGTTTTGGTGTATAGAAAGGATTTTTGCTTTTCCTTGTCTATCAGAGGCTTCTTTTTTGAAGAGAGCTTGATGCCCGAGAGAATGACGAGACAGGTCCCAAGAAGAATGGTCCCTGGGATTGGGATCGCGAACACCGTAAGGTTCGCATGGTGCAAGAAGGACACAGAGCCATTCGGGAGAGACAAGTTTGGCAGAATGGTCTTGATGGGGGAGCTAAAATTGTCAGTAAAAGACGTTCTGTGCTTCCAAGATAACCCATCGGAGAAGGCGTATGATGTTACATTTCACACAGAGGAGATGCATGAAGACATCATGAAGAAGGGGAGGGCGGTGGAAGGAGAGAGCCCTATATGTAATTATGAGGTCACAAGTCTGGCCAAGAGTAATTTTAGGCTGGTGACAGTAAATGTATATAACCCTCATGTCAAGGACGAGGAGGTAAGGGCATTCCTGAGGAGGTTCATGGATAACGTTTCGTCGGCAAGACTCCTCAGGGACTCCCTGGGGTTTGGACGGGGAGGAGGTGTTTTCAGGCACTCCTCAGGGAAGACCCAAAAGGTTTGGACGGTTACCTACATCCCCCAGCGATGTTCTCCCTGGGGGCTGACAGGGGGACGTTGCACTATGCCCGTCAGCCTCCTTACTGCAGGAGATGTATGGTCTATGGCCACGCACTCGCCTCGTGCAGCACAAGGAGGTGCAGGTACTGTGGATCGGGCGAACACGAGGCGAGGGACTGTAGTGAGCCAAAGACATGTCACGGGTGTGGCTCGATAGCACACTTGTGGCGGGACTGCCCGGCCCGGCGGGGGACATACGCATCGGCAGCTGGGGGGGGAGCGAGAGCGGAGGATGGAGGAAGACGAGGAGGAGAGGAGCCAGAAGAGGGGGGTGGAAGGGCTGAGCAGAAGGAGTCGGAGGGAGGAGGAGAAAAAGAGGAGAAGGGAGCTGGGACAGAAAGAGAGGTGGAAGGGATGGAAGACGAGGTGGCCGGGACAGAAGAAGAGATGGCCGGGATGGAAGGAGAAGGAGTCGGAGGAGAGGAAGGGAAGGAGGTAGAAGGCGAAAAGAAGAAGAAGAAGAAGAAGAAGAAGGCGACGGTGATAGAGGAGAGTGGGGAGACAACAGCGGAGATGGAACCAGAAGGAGAGGCGGAAGGGCGAAGGGGCGTGAAGAATTGGGGAGACAGTGAAGTGACGAGGGAAAGGGTGGAGGAGTTGAGAGGGATGGTGAGGGAGTTGGTAGAGAGGGAAATGGGAAAGGGAAAGGAGAAGGGAAGCACTGGAAGTGATTCGGACTATGATAAACCGGAGCTGAATATACCTCCAGGTAAGAGGGCAAAGAAGGTGGTGAGGAGGAGGTGTGGGAAGAAGGGGGGGGGGGGCAGAACGGGGGGGTGGGGAGGTAGCGGGGCCCTCGTGGGCTCCGTCTCCATCCTCCTTTAAACCCCTCGCCGAGCTTGACCTCCCAGGCATGGCGAGAAACTGGATGATGGAGGGGGAGCCGGACTTTTTATTTGGGGATGTAACGTCCCCGGTTCGGAGTCCGGAGGAGGGGGGGGCAATGGACTTGAGTGTGGGACTTGTGCCGGGGACTGTTGCTGTGTTCAGGGGAGGAGGGATGGTGGGAGATGGGGGGGATGTAGGGGATTCACGAGTGGAGGTGGGGTCAAAGTTAGCCGGGATAGAGAAGGGGAGCACTGGGTGATTTCTCGTTGTAATATAGGTGGTGGATATTGGTAGTTTGTAGGTTATTGGTTTGTCGGTTTTGGTTATAGTTTATTAGTTGTGGAATGATTATTTGTATTTTGTTGGAATTGTATATTTAAGTTGATGGAAGTATGGAAGAATATTGTTTGGTTTTGGAACGTAATAAATATATTTTGTAAAAAAAAAAAATCTGTTCTTATCAGTTTAATATCTGATACGTCCCCCATAGGGGGACTACATATTAAATGGATTTTTCGAACAGGGAGTCGGAAATGGGGCTTGCTCCGTCCGCTCCACGCATCGACCCGGTATTGCAGTACCTCCGGGAACGGTGCAACACTTTTCTCCCGTTGTCAAGGAAAAATACTCATTCACAAAGCTATGTAAACAGCTAGCTTAGCTTAGCTTAGCTTAGCTTAGCTTAGCTAGCTAGCAGAAGAAGAGAAGGAAAGAAACATTCAAACTGAAAAAAGGGCGAAGCGCCTTTCAATGGGGTCCCCCGTTTCCCGCCATTTTACTTAAAAAAATAAAAAATAAAAAAAATAAAAATTGGGCCAGGATTGTGTGTGTGTCTCTGTCTCTGTGTGTGTGTGTCATTGTGTGTGTGTGTGTGTCTCTGTCTCTGTCTGTGTCTCTCTCTCTCAGGATTGTGTGTGTGTGTGTGTGTGTGTGTGTGTGTCTCTGTCTCTGTCTGTGTCTCTCTCTCTCAGGATTGTGTGTGTGTGTGTGTGTGTGTGTGTGTGTGTCTCTGTCTCTGTCTCTGTCTCTCTGTGTGTGTGTGTGTGTGTGTGTGTGTGTGTGTGTGTGTGTGTGTGTCTCTCTGTCTGTGTCTCTCTCTCTCTCTCTCTCTCTGTGTCTCTGTGTCTGTGACCTTCTTTTCATCCACAGCCCTCAAACTTGGAAGAGTGGGTTCCGGGAGCACCCGCGGGGACCCGGCCTACAGTGCACAGAGTGTGTCTCGGGCCCCCGACCTCTGACTTCCATATGACTCTGGTTTCTCTTCATTACGCACAAGCCTTTCGCCTTTTACTAAAGACTTCCGTGGAGAGGAACACTTATGAGTTCAATGTATTTTTGGAGTGGCTTTGCTTCTTGCAGAGCCCGGTATCTTGTTTCAAGAGAAATTGACATAGATGAGCCAGGATAGTGACTTAAAGACGCATTAGCGACTTTTTACAAAAAACACCTGCCTGTCTGCCTGTCTGCCTGTCTGTCTGTCTGTCTGTCTGTCTGTCTGTCTGTCTGTCTGTCTGTCTGTCTGTCTGTCTGTAGCCGGGGAAACGGTGGGTGGCTGGGATTGGAGGAGCCGGCTCTTGCCAACCCACCCGCTGAGGTCTGCCGAGACCCCCGGGGGCCCGGCGGTTGCAGGGTTCCATTTGTGGGTTATCGCTTCTCGGCCTTTTGGCTCAGATCAAGCTTGGTACTGAGGTGCCCCAGAGCTCGCTGAGTCAGAAGGTCGGAGATAGGAGGGCGATAAGGTAGTGGTGGGTTAGAGTCTTTGTTGGAAGGAGTTTGTGTTTTCTTGGAGGCTTCCTTTTTTTGGAGAGCTGTTTTTTCTGGTGTGGGGGTTTTATATTTCATTTTTTGAGATGGAGCGTTCCAATAAGTCGGTACCTGTAATAGGTTTGGCAAATACGGTCAGGTTTGCTTGGAGGGAAAAAGGAATTGAGCCAATTGGAAGAGAGAATTTCGGAAGGATGATATTGATGGGGATTTTAAAACTGGAAGTAAAGGACGTTTTATGTTTCCAAGATAATCCGGTGGAGCGGGCTTTTGATGTGACTTTTTATAATGAAGGGAAACATCAGGAAATTTTGAAGAAAGCAAAGGAGGGGAGTAAGACAAGGCCTTTGTGCCTGTATGAAGTTACCAACTTGGCGAAGAGTAGTTTTCGGGTGGTTACAGTCACTATGTATAACCCCCATGTAACTGACAATGAGGTGAGAGCCTTGCTGGGGAGATATATGGACAATGTCTCCTCAGCGAGGCTCCTCAGGGACTCCTTGGGCTTTTGGACAGGGAGGAGGGGTTTCCAGGCCCTTCTTAGGGAAGACCCGGAGGGTTTTGATGGCTACCTACATCCCCCAGCGATGTTCTCCCTGGGGGCTGACAGGGGGACGTTGAATTATGCCCGTCAGCCTCCTTTCTGCAGGCGATGTATGGCCTACGGCCACGCACTCGCCTCGTGCAGCACAAGGAGGTGCAGGTACTGTGGATCGGGTGAGCACGAGGCGAGGGAGTGTACCGAGCCGAAGGCATGTCACGGGTGTGGCTCAGTAGCACACCTGTGGCGGGACTGCCCGGCTCGGAAGGGGTCGTACGCGTCTGCAGCTAGGGGGGGAGCGAGAGCGGGGGATGGAGGAAGAGAAGAACGGGAGGAAGGAGGTGGCAGAGGTGGAAGGACTGCGCCGAAGGAGTCTAGGAGAGATGAAGAGGAGGAGGAGGAGGTGAGGGCCGGGACAGAAGGTGAAGTGGCAGGGAAGGAAGGAGAAGTGGACAGGATGGAAGGAGAGGTGGCGGAGACAGAAGGAGAGGTGGTCGGGTCTGAGGGAGAGGTGGCTGGGATGGAAGGAGAGGAGGCCAGGACAGAAGAAGAGGAGACCGGGATGGAAGGAGAGGGGGCTGGGATAGAGGAAGGGAAAGAAAAGAAGAAGAAGAAGAAGAAGAAGAAGAAGGTGATGGAGGAGAGCGAGGAGACGGGGAGAGTGGAGAGGAAGGAGGTGGAGGAGGGTATGGAGAAGGAACCGGAAGGAGAGGCGGAAGGGCGAGAAGGTGTGAAGGACTGGGGGGAGAGTGAGGGGGTGAGGGCAAGGGTGGAGGAGTTGAGAGGGATGGTGGTGGGTTTGGTAGAGGGGGAAAAGGAAAAGGGAGAGCACGTGGTGGACTATATATACAAAACTTCACTAGTTCATGCACTGCCGTGCAAGAAGTCGAAGAAAGGGGAGCGGGTGGAAAGCAGGAGGAAGAAGGGTGGAAAGAGGGGGGGGGGGGGGGCAGAACAGGGGGGGGGGGGGAGGTAGCGGGGCCCTCGTGGGCTCCGTCATCATCATCGTTCAAACCCCTCGCTGAACTTGACCTCCCGGGCATGGCTGGTGCCTGGATGATGGAGGGAGAGACTAGTTTCATGTTTGGGGATGTAGGGTCCCCGGTCAGGAGTCCGGAGGAGGGAGGGGTGATGGACTTAAGTATGGGGCATGTGCCGGGTACTGTTCCTGATTTGGAGTTGGGTCAAATTTAGCAGTTTTGGAACTGATTATTTGTATTTGGTTGATAGTAGATTTAAGTTAATGGAGTTACTGAAGATTATTGTTTGGTTTATTGGATTTGTTTATAGTTTATTCGTTTTTGGAATGATTATGTGTAGTTTGTCGGAATTGTATAGTTAAGTCTATTGATTTTTGGAAAATTATTGTTTGGTTTTTGAAAGTAAATAAATATATTTTGTATAAAAAAAATAAAAAAAAAATATAAAAAAAAATCTGTTCTTATCAGTTTAATATCTGATACGTCCCCCATAGGGGGACTACATATTAAATGGATTTTTCGAACAGGGAGTCGGAAATGGGGCTTGCTCCGTCCGCTCCACGCATCGACCCGGTATTGCAGTACCTCCGGGAACGGTGCAACACTTTTCTCCCGTTGTCAAGGAAAAATACTCATTCACAAAGCTATGTAAACAGCTAGCTTAGCTTAGCTTAGCTTAGCTTAGCTTAGCTAGCTAGCAGAAGAAGAGAAGGAAAGAAACATTCAAACTGAAAAAAGGGCGAAGCGCCTTTCAATGGGGTCCCCCGTTTCCCGCCATTTACTTAAAAAAAAAACAAAAAAAACAAAAAAAAAAATTGGGCCAGGATTGTGTGTGTGTGTGTGTGTGTGTGTGTGTGTGTGGGTGTGTGTCTCTGTCTCTCTCTGTGTGTGTGTGTGTGTCTCTGTCTCTCTGTCTCTCTCTGTGTGTGTGTGTGTGTCTCTGTCTCTCTGTCTGTGTGTCTCTCTCTCTCTCTCTCTCTCTCTCTCTCTCTCTCTCTCTCTCTCTCTCTCTCTCTCTCTCTCTCTCTCTCTCTCTCTCTCCTCTCTCTGTGTCTCTTGTGTCTCTGTGTCTGTGACCTTCTTTTCATCCACAGCCCTCAAACTTGGAAGAGTGGGTTCCGGGAGCACCCGCGGGGACCCGGCCTACAGTGCACAGAGTGTGTCTCGGGCCCCCGACCTCTGACTTCCATATGACTCTGGTTTCTCTTCATTACGCACAAGCCTTTCGCCTTTTACTAAAGACTTCCGTGGAGAGGAACACTTATGAGTTCAATGTATTTTGGAGTGGCTTTGCTTCTTGCAGAGCCCGGTATCTTGTTTCAAGAGAAATTGACATAGATGAGCCAGGATAGTGACTTAAAGACGCATTAGCGACTTTTTACAAAAAACACCTGCCTGTCTGCCTGTCTGTCTGTCTGTCTGTCTGTCTGTCTGTCTGTCTGTCTGTCTGTCTGTCTGTCTGTAGCCGGGGAAACGGTGGGTGGCTGGGATTGGAGGAGCCGGCTCTTGCCAACCCACCCGCTGAGGTCTGCCGAGACCCCCGGGGGCCCGGCGGTTGCAGGGTTCCATTTGTGGGTTATCGCTTCTCGGCCTTTTGGCTCAGATCAAGTGTAGTATCTGTTCTTATCAGTTTAATATCTGATACGTCCCCCATAGGGGGACTACATATTAAATGGATTTTTCGAACAGGGAGTCGGAAATGGGGCTTGCTCCGTCCGCTCCACGCATCGACCCGGTATTGCAGTACCTCCGGGAACGGTGCAACACTTTTCTCCCGTTGTCAAGGAAAAATACTCATTCACAAAGCTATGTAAACAGCTAGCTTAGCTTAGCTTAGCTTAGCTTAGCTTAGCTAGCTAGCAGAAGAAGAGAAGGAAAGAAACATTCAAACTGAAAAAAGGGCGAAGCGCCTTTCAATGGGGTCCCCCGTTTCCCGCCATTTTACTTAAAAAAATAAAAAATAAAAAAAATAAAAATTGGGCCAGGATTGTGTGTGTGTCTCTGTCTCTGTGTGTGTGTGTCATTGTGTGTGTGTGTGTGTCTCTGTCTCTGTCTGTGTCTCTCTCTCTCAGGATTGTGTGTGTGTGTGTGTGTGTGTGTGTGTGTCTCTGTCTCTGTCTGTGTCTCTCTCTCTCAGGATTGTGTGTGTGTGTGTGTGTGTGTGTGTGTCTCTGTCTCTGTCTCTGTCTCTCTGTGTGTGTGTGTGTGTGTGTGTGTGTGTGTGTGTGTGTGTGTGTGTGTGTCTCTCTGTCTGTGTCTCTCTCTCTCTCTCTCTCTCTGTGTCTCTGTGTCTGTGACCTTCTTTTCATCCACAGCCCTCAAACTTGGAAGAGTGGGTTCCGGGAGCACCCGCGGGGACCCGGCCTACAGTGCACAGAGTGTGTCTCGGGCCCCCGACCTCTGACTTCCATATGACTCTGGTTTCTCTTCATTACGCACAAGCCTTTCGCCTTTTACTAAAGACTTCCGTGGAGAGGAACACTTATGAGTTCAATGTATTTTTGGAGTGGCTTTGCTTCTTGCAGAGCCCGGTATCTTGTTTCAAGAGAAATTGACATAGATGAGCCAGGATAGTGACTTAAAGACGCATTAGCGACTTTTTACAAAAAACACCTGCCTGTCTGCCTGTCTGCCTGTCTGTCTGTCTGTCTGTCTGTCTGTCTGTCTGTCTGTAGCCGGGGAAACGGTGGGTGGCTGGGATTGGAGGAGCCGGCTCTTGCCAACCCACCCGCTGAGGTCTGCCGAGACCCCCGGGGGCCCGGCGGTTGCAGGGTTCCATTTGTGGGTTATCGCTTCTCGGCCTTTTGGCTCAGATCAAGCTTGGTACTGAGGTGCCCCAGAGCTCGCTGAGTCAGAAGGTCGGAGATAGGAGGGCGATAAGGTAGTGGTGGGTTAGAGTCTTTGTTGGAAGGAGTTTGTGTTTTCTTGGAGGCTTCCTTTTTTTGGAGAGCTGTTTTTTCTGGTGTGGGGGTTTTATATTTCATTTTTTGAGATGGAGCGTTCCAATAAGTCGGTACCTGTAATAGGTTTGGCAAATACGGTCAGGTTTGCTTGGAGGGAAAAAGGAATTGAGCCAATTGGAAGAGAGAATTTCGGAAGGATGATATTGATGGGGATTTTAAAACTGGAAGTAAAGGACGTTTTATGTTTCCAAGATAATCCGGTGGAGCGGGCTTTTGATGTGACTTTTTATAATGAAGGGAAACATCAGGAAATTTTGAAGAAAGCAAAGGAGGGGGAGTAAGACAAGGCCTTTGTGCCTGTATGAAGTTACCAACTTGGCGAAGAGTAGTTTTCGGGTGGTTACAGTCACTATGTATAACCCCCATGTAACTGACAATGAGGTGAGAGCCTTGCTGGGGAGATATATGGACAATGTCTCCTCAGCGAGGCTCCTCAGGGACTCCTTGGGCTTTTGGACAGGGAGGAGGGGTTTCCAGGCCCTTCTTAGGGAAGACCCGGAGGGTTTTGATGGCTACCTACATCCCCCAGCGATGTTCTCCCTGGGGGCTGACAGGGGGACGTTGAATTATGCCCGTCAGCCTCCTTTCTGCAGGCGATGTATGGCCTACGGCCACGCACTCGCCTCGTGCAGCACAAGGAGGTGCAGGTACTGTGGATCGGGTGAGCACGAGGCGAGGGAGTGTACCGAGCCGAAGGCATGTCACGGGTGTGGCTCAGTAGCACACCTGTGGCGGGACTGCCCGGCTCGGAAGGGGTCGTACGCGTCTGCAGCTAGGGGGGGAGCGAGAGCGGGGGATGGAGGAAGAGAAGAACGGGAGGAAGGAGGTGGCAGAGGTGGAAGGACTGCGCCGAAGGAGTCTAGGAGAGATGAAGAGGAGGAGGAGGAGGTGAGGGCCGGGACAGAAGGTGAAGTGGCAGGGAAGGAAGGAGAAGTGGACAGGATGGAAGGAGAGGTGGCGGAGACAGAAGGAGAGGTGGTCGGGTCTGAGGGAGAGGTGGCTGGGATGGAAGGAGAGGAGGCCAGGACAGAAGAAGAGGAGACCGGGATGGAAGGAGAGGGGGCTGGGATAGAGGAAGGGAAAGAAAAGAAGAAGAAGAAGAAGAAGAAGAAGAAGGTGATGGAGGAGAGCGAGGAGACGGGGAGAGTGGAGAGGAAGGAGGTGGAGGAGGGTATGGAGAAGGAACCGGAAGGAGAGGCGGAAGGGCGAGAAGGTGTGAAGGACTGGGGGGAGAGTGAGGGGGTGAGGGCAAGGGTGGAGGAGTTGAGAGGGATGGTGGTGGGTTTGGTAGAGGGGGAAAAGGAAAAGGGAGAGCACGTGGTGGACTATATATACAAAACTTCACTAGTTCATGCACTGCCGTGCAAGAAGTCGAAGAAAGGGGAGCGGGTGGAAAGCAGGAGGAAGAAGGGTGGAAAGAGGGGGGGGGGGGGGGGGGCAGAACAGGGGGGGGGGGGAGGTAGCGGGGCCCTCGTGGGCTCCGTCATCATCATCGTTCAAACCCCTCGCTGAACTTGACCTCCCGGGCATGGCTGGTGCCTGGATGATGGAGGGAGAGACTAGTTTCATGTTTGGGGATGTAGGGTCCCCGGTCAGGAGTCCGGAGGAGGGAGGGGTGATGGACTTAAGTATGGGGCATGTGCCGGGTACTGTTCCTGATTTGGAGTTGGGTCAAATTTAGCAGTTTTGGAACTGATTATTTGTATTTGGTTGATAGTAGATTTAAGTTAATGGAGTTACTGAAGATTATTGTTTGGTTTATTGGATTTGTTTATAGTTTATTCGTTTTTGGAATGATTATGTGTAGTTTGTCGGAATTGTATAGTTAAGTCTATTGATTTTGGAAAATTATTGTTTGGTTTTTGAAAGTAAATAAATATATTTTGTATAAAAAAAATAAAAAAAAAATATAAAAAAAAATCTGTTCTTATCAGTTTAATATCTGATACGTCCCCCATAGGGGGACTACATATTAAATGGATTTTTCGAACAGGGAGTCGGAAATGGGGCTTGCTCCGTCCGCTCCACGCATCGACCCGGTATTGCAGTACCTCCGGGAACGGTGCAACACTTTTCTCCCGTTGTCAAGGAAAAATACTCATTCACAAAGCTATGTAAACAGCTAGCTTAGCTTAGCTTAGCTTAGCTTAGCTTAGCTAGCTAGCAGAAGAAGAGAAGGAAAGAAACATTCAAACTGAAAAAAGGGCGAAGCGCCTTTCAATGGGGTCCCCCGTTTCCCGCCATTTTACTTAAAAAAAAAAAAAAAAAAAAAAAAAAAAAAAAATTGGGCCAGGATTGTGTGTGTGTCTCTGTCTCTGTGTGTGTGTGTCATTGTGTGTGTGTGTGTGTCTCTGTCTCTGTCTGTGTCTCTCTCTCTCAGGATTGTGTGTGTGTGTGTGTGTGTGTGTGTGTGTCTCTGTCTCTGTCTGTGTCTCTCTCTCTCAGGATTGTGTGTGTGTGTGTGTGTGTGTGTGTGTGTGTGTCTCTGTCTCTGTCTCTGTCTCTCTGTGTGTGTGTGTGTGTGTGTGTGTGTGTGTGTGTGTGTGTGTGTGTGTGTGTCTCTCTGTCTGTGTCTCTCTCTCTCTCTCTCTCTCTGTGTCTCTGTGTCTGTGACCTTCTTTTCATCCACAGCCCTCAAACTTGGAAGAGTGGGTTCCGGGAGCACCCGCGGGGACCCGGCCTACAGTGCACAGAGTGTGTCTCGGGCCCCCGACCTCTGACTTCCATATGACTCTGGTTTCTCTTCATTACGCACAAGCCTTTCGCCTTTTACTAAAGACTTCCGTGGAGAGGAACACTTATGAGTTCAATGTATTTTTGGAGTGGCTTTGCTTCTTGCAGAGCCCGGTATCTTGTTTCAAGAGAAATTGACATAGATGAGCCAGGATAGTGACTTAAAGACGCATTAGCGACTTTTTACAAAAAACGTCTGTCTGTCTGTAGCCGGGGAAACGGTGGGTGGCTGGGATTGGAGGAGCCGGCTCTTGCCAACCCACCCGCTGAGGTCTGCCGAGACCCCCGGGGGCCCGGCGGTTGCAGGGTTCCATTTGTGGGTTATCGCTTCTCGGCCTTTTGGCTCAGATCAAGCTTGGTACCGAGGTGCCCCAGAGCTCGCTGAGTCAGAAGGTCGGAGATAGGAGGGCGATAAGGTGGGTTGGTCGGAACCGTTGTAGATTTTCGAGCGGCAAGTTGTAATTTTGCTTTGCTTCTTGGAAAAGAGCAAGAGCGTTTTTTGAGAGTGACATTCTCGGGGAGAAGATGGCAAGGAACGCAATGAGAACGTCGGTCCCTGGTATCGGAGTAGCAAATACCATAAGATTTGCATGGAAGGAGAAAGAAAAGGAGCCGTTGGGAAGGGAGAGTTTTGGAAGGACCCTGTTGATGGGAATGCTCGGGTTGGAGGTTAAGGATGTGCTTTGCCTCCAGGAGAACCCGTTGGAAGTTGCCTACGACGTGACGTTTCATACCGAAGAGAAACATGACGAGGCAATGAGGAAGGTGAAAGAAGGAGAGGAGGAGAAGCCAATGTGTCAATACACAGTGTCAAGCTTGGCAAAGAAAAATTTTAGGCTGGTAACGGTTACCATGTATAACCCCTACGTGAAGGACGAGGAGGTGAGGGCCTTTCTGGGGAGATACCTGGACAACATCTCCTCAGCAAAGCATATCAAAGATTCCTTGGGATTTTGGAATGGGAGGAGATGTTTCCAGGCTCTCCTCAGAGAGGACCCGAAGGGGTTGGATGGTTACCTCCATCCTCCAGCGTTGTTCTCCCTGGGGGCTGACAGGGGGACGTTACACTATGCCCGTCAGCCTCCGTTCTGCAGGCGATGTGTGGCCTACGGTCACACACTCGCCTCGTGCAGCACAAGGAGGTGCAGATACTGTGGATCGGGTGAGCACGAGGCGAGGGACTGTGCCGAGCCGAAGAAATGCCACGGGTGTGGCTCGGAAACGCACCTGTGGCGGGACTGCCCGGCTAGACGTGGGTCATACGCGTCTGCAGCTGGGGGGGAAGCGAGAGCGGAGGATGGAGGAAGAAATGAGCATGAAGAAGTGGGCGACGAAGGTGGTAGGACGGAACAGAAGGAGACGGAGGGAGGAGAAGAAAAAGAAGAGGAGAGAGCTGGGACGGAAGGAGAGGTGCAAGGGATGGAAGAAGAGGTGGCTGAGACAGAAGGAGAGGTGGTCGGGACTGAAGGAGAGGTGGTCGGGATGGAAGGAGAGGAGGTAGAAAGGTACAAGAACAAGAAGAAGAAGAAGAAGAAGGAGAAGGCGATGGGGGAGAGTGAGGAGACGGTGAGAGTGGAGAGATCAGAGGAGATAACAGCGGAGAGGAAGGAGGTTGGGGAGAAGGAACCGGAAGGAGAGGCGGAAGGGCGAAGGGGCGTGAAGAATTGGGGAGACAGTGAAGTGACGAGGGAAAGGGTGGAGGAGTTGAGAGGGATGGTGAGGGAGTTGGTAGAGAGGGAAATGGGAAAGGGAAAGGAGAAGGGAAGCACTGGAAGTGATTTGGATTATGAGGAACCGGTGCTAAACATACCTCCAGGTAAGAGGGCAAAGAAGGTGGTGAGGAGGAGGTGCGGGAAGAAGGGGGGGGGGGGCAGAACGGGGGGGTGGGGAGGTTGCGGGGCCCTCGTGGGCTCCGTCATCGTCATCCTTCAAACCCCTCGCTGAACTTGACCTCCCGGGCATGGCTCGAAGTTGGATGATGGAGGGGGAGCCGGACTTTTTATTTGGGGATGTAACGTCCCCGGTTCGGAGTCCGGAGGAGGGGGGGGCAATGGACTTGAGTGTGGGACTTGTACCGGGGACTGTTGCTGTGTTCAGGGGAGGAGGGAGGGTGGGAGATGGGGGTGATGTAGGGGATTCACGAGTGGAGGTGGGGTCAAAGTTAGTCGGGATAGAGAAAGGGAGCACTGGGTGAGTTCTTGTCGTAATATAGGTGGTGGATATTGGTAGTTTGTAGGTTATTGGTTTTTGGTTTGTTAGATTTTGGTTATGGCTTACTAGGTTTGGAATGATTAGTTGTATTTTGTTGGAATTGGATATTTAAGTTAACGGAATTTTGGAAGTGTATCGTTTGGTTTTTGACTGTAAATAAATATATTTTGTAAAAAAAAAAAAATCTGTTCTTATCAGTTTAATATCTGATACGTCCCCCATAGGGGGACTACATATTAAATGGATTTTTCGAACAGGGAGTCGGAAATGGGGCTTGCTCCGTCCGCTCCACGCATCGACCCGGTATTGCAGTACCTCCGGGAACGGTGCAACACTTTTCTCCCGTTGTCAAGGAAAAATACTCATTCACAAAGCTATGTAAACAGCTAGCTTAGCTTAGCTTAGCTTAGCTAGCTAGCAGAAGAAGAGAAGGAAAGAAAACATTCAAACTGAAAAAAGGGCGAAGCGCCTTTCAATGGGGTCCCCCGTTTCCCGCCATTTTACTTAAAAAAAAAAAAAAAAAAAAAAAAAAAACATTGGGCCAGGATTGTGTGTGTGTGTGTGTGTGTGTGTGTGTGTGTGGTGTGTGTCTCTGTCTCTCTCTGTGTGTGTGTGTGTGTCTCTGTCTCTCTGTCTCTCTCTGTGTGTGTGTGTGTGTCTCTGTCTCTCTGTCTGTGTGTCTCTCTCTCTCTCTCTCTCTCTCTCTCTCTCTCTCTCTCTCTCTCTCTCTCTCTCTCTCTCTCTCTCTCTCTCTCTCTCTCTCTCTCTCTCTCTCTCTCTCTCTCTCTCTCTCTCTCTCTCTCTCTCTCTGTGTCTCTTGTGTCTCTGTGTCTGTGACCTTCTTTTCATCCACAGCCCTCAAACTTGGAAGAGTGGGTTCCGGGAGCACCCGCGGGGACCCGGCCTACAGTGCACAGAGTGTGTCTCGGGCCCCCGACCTCTGACTTCCATATGACTCTGGTTTCTCTTCATTACGCACAAGCCTTTCGCCTTTTACTAAAGACTTCCGTGGAGAGGAACACTTATGAGTTCAATGTATTTTTGGAGTGGCTTTGCTTCTTGCAGAGCCCGGTATCTTGTTTCAAGAGAAATTGACATAGATGAGCCAGGATAGTGACTTAAAGACGCATTAGCGACTTTTTACAAAAAACACCTGCCTGTCTGCCTGTCTGCCTGTCTGCCTGTCTGCCTGTCTGTCTGTCTGTCTGTCTGTCTGTCTGTCTGTCTGTCTGTCTGTCTGTCTGTAGCCGGGGAAACGGTGGGTGGCTGGGATTGGAGGAGCCGGCTCTTGCCAACCCACCCGCTGAGGTCTGCCGAGACCCCCGGGGGCCCGGCGGTTGCAGGGTTCCATTTGTGGGTTATCGCTTCTCGGCCTTTTGGCTCAGATCAAGCTTGGTACTGAGGTGCCCCAGAGCCCGCTGAGTCAGAAGGTCGAAGTAGGAGGGCGATAAGGGTTTAAATCCTTTGAGCAGGTAATTGTTGTTCTTACTGGCTAGTTTCTGGGATTGCTTGTGGAGAGTTTTGGCTTTTGTTGGAAAACCTTTGTTCAAGAGGAGGAGGAAGGGATGACTCCTTATATGTCAGTCCCGGGAGTCGGACTTGCAAACACGGTGCGGTTTGCATGGAGGGAAAAGGACAGGGAGCCTTTTGGAAGAGAGGAGTTTGGGAGGAATGTGCTGATGGGGGTGCTTAAGCTGGGGGTGGAAGATGTCTTTTGCCTCCAGGAGAATGCAGCAGAAAGAGCCTTTGAGGTTACTCTCTACAAAGAGGAAAAGCACGACGAGATAATGCGGAGGGCGAGAGTGCTCGAGAAGGAGAGTCCTATATGCCATTATGTGGTGAGAAGTCTGGCTAAGAACAATTTTAGAATAGTTACGGTCAAGATGTACAACCCCTATGTGAAGGAAGAGGACGTGAGGGCATTCTTGGGGAGGTATATGACCAACATCTCCTCAGCAAGGCTCCTGAAGGACACACTTGGGTTTTGGGATGGGAGGAGGAGATTTCAGGCGCTCCTCAAGGAAGACCCGGGGGGTATAGGAGGTTACCTCCATCCTCCAGCTATGTTCTCCCTGGGGGCTGACAGGGGGACATTGCATTATGCACGTCAGCCTCCGTTCTGCAGGCGTTGTATGGCCTACGGCCATATACTAGCCTCGTGCAGCAAGATGAAGTGTAGGTACTGTGGATCGAGTGAGCACGAGGCTAGGGACTGTGTAGAGCCGAGGGCATGCCATGGATGTGGCTCGGTAGCGCACCTGTGGCGGGACTGCCCGGCTAGGCGTGGGTCATACGCGTCTGCAGCTGGGGGGGGAGCGAGAGCGGAGGATGGAGGAAGACGAGGAGGAGAGGAGCCAGAAGAGGGGGGTGGAAGGGCTGAGCAGAAGGAGTCGGAGGGAGGAGGAGAAAAAGAGGAGAAGAGAGCTGGGACAGAAAGAGAGGTGGAAGGGATGGAAGACGAGGTGGCCGGGACAGAAGAAGAGATGGCCGGGATGGAAGGAGAAGGAGTCGGAGGAGAGGAAGGGAAGGAGGTAGAAGGTGAAAAGAAGAAGAAGAAGAAGAAGAAGAAGGCGACGGTGATAGAGGAGAGTGGGGAGACAACAGCGGAGATGGAACCAGAAGGAGAGGCGGAGGGGCGAGAAGGGGTGAAGGACTGGGGGGAAAGTGAAGTGGTGAAAGCAAGGGTAGAGGAGATGAGAGGGATGGTGGTGGGTTTGGTAGAGGGGGAAAAGGAAGAGCACGTGGTGGACTATATATATAAAACGTCTTTAGTCCATGCACTGCCGTGCAAGAAGTCAAAGAAAGGGGAGCGGGTGGAAAGCAGGAGAAGGAAGGGTGGAAAGAGGGGGGGGGGAGCAGAACAGGGGGGTGGGGAGGTAGCGGGGCCCTCGTGGGCTCCGTCATCGTCATCCTTCAAACCCCTCGCTGAACTTGACCTCCCGGGCATGGCTCGAAGTTGGATGATGGAGGGGGAGTCGGATTTCCTGTTTGGGGAGGTGACATCCCCGGTTCGGAGCCCAGAGGAGGGGGGGGGTGATGGACCTGAGTGGGGGGCATATGCCGGGTGCAATTGCAGTATTCAGGGGAGGTGGGATAGTGGGAGATGGAAGGGATGGAGGGGATGTACGAGTGGAGGTGGGTTCACAGTTAGCCGGGATAGAGAAGGGGAGCACTGGGTGATTTCTCGTTGTAATATAGGTGGTGGATATTGGTAGTTTGTAGGTTATTGGTTTGTCGGTTTTGGTTATAGTTTATTCGTTGTGGAATGATTATTTGTATTTTGTTGGAATTGTATATTTAAGTTGATGGAAGTATGGAAGAATATTGTTTGGTTTTGGAACGTAATAAATATATTTTGTAAAAAAAAAAAAATCTGTTCTTATCAGTTTAATATCTGATACGTCCCCCATAGGGGGACTACATATTAAATGGATTTTTCGAACAGGGAGTCGGAAATGGGGCTTGCTCCGTCCGCTCCACGCATCGACCCGGTATTGCAGTACCTCCGGGAACGGTGCAACACTTTTCTCCCGTTGTCAAGGAAAAATACTCATTCACAAAGCTATGTAAACAGCTAGCTTAGCTTAGCTTAGCTTAGCTTAGCTTAGCTAGCTAGCAGAAGAAGAGAAGGAAAGAAACATTCAAACTGAAAAAAGGGCGAAGCGCCTTTCAATGGGGTCCCCCGTTTCCCGCCATTTTACTTAAAAAAAAAATTGGGCCAGGATTGTGTGTGTGTCTCTGTCTCTGTGTGTGTGTGTCATTGTGTGTGTGTGTGTGTCTCTGTCTCTGTCTGTGTCTCTCTCTCTCAGGATTGTGTGTGTGTGTGTGTGTGTGTGTGTGTGTCTCTGTCTCTGTCTGTGTCTCTCTCTCTCAGGATTGTGTGTGTGTGTGTGTGTGTGTGTGTGTGTGTCTCTGTCTCTGTCTCTGTCTCTCTGTGTGTGTGTGTGTGTGTGTGTGTGTGTGTGTGTGTGTGTGTGTGTGTGTGTGTGTGTGTGTGTGTGTGTCTCTCTGTCTGTGTCTCTCTCTCTCTCTCTCTCTCTGTGTCTCTGTGTCTGTGACCTTCTTTTCATCCACAGCCCTCAAACTTGGAAGAGTGGGTTCCGGGAGCACCCGCGGGGACCCGGCCTACAGTGCACAGAGTGTGTCTCGGGCCCCCGACCTCTGACTTCCATATGACTCTGGTTTCTCTTCATTACGCACAAGCCTTTCGCCTTTTACTAAAGACTTCCGTGGAGAGGAACACTTATGAGTTCAATGTATTTTTGGAGTGGCTTTGCTTCTTGCAGAGCCCGGTATCTTGTTTCAAGAGAAATTGACATAGATGAGCCAGGATAGTGACTTAAAGACGCATTAGCGACTTTTTACAAAAAACACCTGCCTGTCTGCCTGTCTGCCTGTCTGCCTGTCTGTCTGTCTGTCTGTCTGTCTGTCTGTCTGTCTGTCTGTCTGTCTGTCTGTAGCCGGGGAAACGGTGGGTGGCTGGGATTGGAGGAGCCGGCTCTTGCCAACCCACCCGCTGAGGTCTGCCGAGACCCCCGGGGGCCCGGCGGTTGCAGGGTTCCATTTGTGGGTTATCGCTTCTCGGCCTTTTGGCTCAGTTCAAGCTTGACACCGAGGTGTCCTAGAGCCCCTGAGCCAAGAGGTCGTCCCAGGAGAGCGGTTAAAAAGTGGTCTTTGATTTTTGAATCAAATCTCTCAAGGAATTTTTGGGGGTTTTCCCTCCTTTTTTTGCTTTTTTCTATTGTCTGGAGGAGAGCGTTTGTCTCCTTGCGGAGATGGCGAGGTTTTCGTCAAGTGGGTCGGTCCCAGGGACTGGACTGGCTAATACTGTGCGTTTTGCGTGGAACGAGAAGGATGGAGAGCCTTTAGGACGAGAGGTATTTGGGAGGTCAATCCTGATGGGTGTGCTGAAGTTGACCACAAAGGATGTGTTTTGCCTGCAAGGCAATTCTTTGGATGGAACTTTCGATGTGGCTTTTTATACGGAAAGCAAACATGAGGAGGTGCTGAAAAAAGTCAGAGCGGTGTCTGACACGAAGCCGATGTGCCATTATCTGGTGAAGAGCTTGGTGAGAAATAATTTCCGGGTCGTGACTGTAAATATGTACAACCCCTATGTTAAGGATGAGGAGGTAAGGGCCTTTCTGGGGAGATATATGGATAATGTCTCCTCAGGAAGGCCCATCAAGGACTCTTTGGGTTTTTGGACGGGGAGGAGGGGGTTTCAAGCACTCCTCAGGGAGGATCCTAGGGGATTGGGAGGGTACCTCCATCCCCCAGCTATGTTCTCCCTGGGGGCTGACAGGGGGACGTTGTATTATGCACGTCAGCCCCCATTCTGCAGGCGCTGTATGGCCTATGGACACATCCTGGCCTCGTGCAGCACTCGTAAGTGCAGATTTTGTGGATCGGGAGAGCACGAGGCCAAGGACTGTGACGAGCCGAAGGCGTGCCACGGGTGTGGTTCCACTCAGCACCTGTGGCGCGATTGCCCGGCTCGTCAGCGGTCATACGCGTCTGCAGTTGGAGGGGGAGCAGGAGCGGGGGATGGGGGAAGAAGAGGAGGGCCAGTCCAGGAAAAGGACAGAAAAGAAGAAGAGGAGAAGAAGAATGAAAATAAAGGAACGGAAGAAAAAAAGAAAACAACAGTGGAGGGAGTGGTGGGGGAGGGGGTGCCTGGGGCAGGACCTGTGGGAGGGGTGCCTGTGAAAGGACTGGTGGAGGGGGGGGGGGTGCCTGGGGCAGGACCTGTGGGAGGGGTACCTGTGAAAGGACTGGTGGAGGGGGGGGGGGTGTCTGGGGAAGGGCCGGTGGGGGGGGGGGGGGGGTGCCTGGGGCGGGAACGGTGGAGGGGGAGGGAGGGAGAGAGGGGGTAAAGGAGTGGGGGGATAGCCTGTCGGGCTTCCTAGAGGAAGAGTTGAGGGAAATGGTGGAGGAGCTAGCGGGGAAGGGAGGTTGTGTCTCCCCGCTACCTTCTTCACCAAAAAAGAAGAAGGAGAAGAAAGGGAAGAGGAAGGGGAGCTCGACAGGAAGTGAGAGGGAGGGGGGTGTGGAAGGGGAGGGGGGGGCTAAGAGATCGACGGGGGGGGGAGGGGGGAGTTCATTGGCCTCCCTGTTTGCCTCAGCCCCTCAAAATTTAGTGGGGGGTGACTCCATGGAGGGGTCTGGGGGCTGTTTGTCGGAGGGATCTCAACTCCTGTTTGAGGAGATGGGATCCCCTGCACTCAGCCCCGAGGCAGACAGGGAGGGGGGGTTGGAGGATGGGGAGGAACCCAGGATGCAGGGCAATAGGCCTAACACACTGCCTGCATCCTGGGTTGGGGAGATGGAGGAGGACGGGGGGGCGTCAGGAGGAGAGAGGACGTCCCCGCCGGTGGAGATGGACCAGGGGAGCATCGGGTGAGTCTCCTGGTTTTTTTCTTTGGGTTTTGGGTTAGATTATAGGTAATGGTTAAATAAACATGTCTGTTTCTTTTTTTAGTTTAAATGTTAGAGGGTTGAGGGATTTTGTTAAAAGGAGGGCGGTATTTAGTTATTTAGAGGGGGTGGGCTTTGATTTCTGTTTTTTACAGGAGGTTCACCTGAGGGATGGTGGGGATGTGATTAGATTTAGGAGAGAGTGGGATAAAGGGAAATCTTTTTGGGGCATAGGAGGGGTGCACTCAACAGGAGTAGGAATATTGTGTGGGAATAGAGAAGTTAAGGTAGAGAACACTTTTGTAATAATGCAGGGTAGAGTATTGGGGATAGATGTAGTGTATAGAGAAGCTAGGTATAGATTAATTGGGGTATATGGGCCACAGGTGGCGGCAGACAGAAGGGAGATGGTGGACTGTCTGGCGCCCCTGTGTGTCACAAATAGGCACTTGGTGATAGGAGGGGATTTTAATATAGATTTAGGGGTAGGTGGTGATAGTAGTGCAGGCGCAATCACCGGGCTAATGGCTTGCCATGGTCTGGTTGATGGTGGCCTGCATACTACTCCGGTAATGGTCGGTCCTACATGGCGCAACTCCAGGGGGGTTGCGCGGAGGCTCGACTACATTTTTATATCCAGGTCTTTGGGTCAGTTGTCTGGGCGCCTGTTGCCTGTGTTCTTCACGGATCACGACGGGGTGTTCCTGCAGGTGGGGTCGCCAGTCTGCCTCTTCGGTAGGGGGTACTGGAAGCTAGATCGGGGTATACTGGAGGAGCAGGCTTTCGTTGACGCATTTTTTTGTTTCTTTCGAAGGCTTGACGGCCTCCGGTCTATGTGCGAGGGGGTGTTAGAGTGGTGGGATTTAGTGAAGGTGAGAATTAGGGCTTTTATAATAGGCTATTGTAAAAGGAAAAAAAGGGAGGAAAGGAGGGAGGTGAATCGTATCCAAAGGTTAATTGAACTTGAGTACGAGGCAGGCAACCTCGGCGGGTCAATTGACTGGGAGAGATTTGCAGCCCTAAAGGCGCAGCTCAGGGAGCTGCAGGAGCAGAAGGCTCGAGCTTTCCTGGAGCGTGCGCATAGTGGCTTTCTAGAACATAATGAGACTTGTTCCGCTATGTTCTTTAAGTCGGTTAGGGCCAGGCAGAGTAGGAAGGTAATGCATGGCGTTAGGGAAGAAAACGGTAGTGTAGTAAGTAAACCAGAGGAAATGGTCAGGGTGGCAACTGATCATTTCCGAAGTTTATTTAAGGAAAGGGAAATAGATGTAGAGCAGGGAAACGTGTTTTTAGAACACTTGTCCCGGCGGTTGCCAGAGGACATTAGAGACGTGATGGAGTCCCAGATCTCACTAGAAGAGGTTGAGAGCGCTCTTAGGAGGATGGGAAAAGGGAAGGTGCCTGGGATGGATGGACTGCCAGCTGAGTTTTACCTCAAGTTTTGGGGTATACTTGGGCCAGTGGTCCTCGAAGTCTTGAAGGCCATCCTTGAGACGGGGGTCCCGGGGGTTTCAATGGCTGTTGGTGTGCTGTCACTTCTTTATAAGAAGGGGGAAGCAACTGACCTTAGCAACTGGCGGCCGTTGACCATGCTGTGCGTAGATTACAAGATTCTTGCAAAGGTTTTAGCAGACCGGTTGCGCACAGCCCTTCCCTACGTCGTCCACGAGGATCAGACGTGCGGGGTAGAGGGCCGTTCTATAAGATGGAACCTACAGTTGATCAGGGACTCCATCGCCTGGGTTGAAGATAGAGGGCTGCCTTTAATGGTAGCAGCGCTAGATCAGGCGAAAGCCTTTGATCGCGTGAATAGATCTTTTCTATTCAGGGTGTTAGGTAGATTAGGATTTGGGGAGAAGTTTATAGGATGGATCCGTACATTGTATGTCGGAGCGGGGTGCCGAGTAAGTGTAAACAGTCACTTAGGTGACGTTTTTGACCTCTCGTCTGGGGTCAGGCAGGGATGCCCACTCTCGGCTCTCCTCTTCGTTCTGTACATGGAGCCTCTGGGGGCTGCCATTAGGGCAGACACAGGGGTGGAGGGTTTGTTGATCCCTGGAAGCGGTGGGCTGCGTGTTAAGATGACGCAGTACGCCGACGACACTTCCTTGCTGCTATGCAAGGACTCGTGCTTGACAAGGTCCCTTGCCATCATTGGGGATTTCACCCGAGCGTCGGGGGCGGTTCTGAATCATGCAAAGTCTTCCGTTAAGTTTTTCGGAAGATGGCGTGGTAGGACGGATGTGCCCGGGGGGTTATCTCTCTGTGAGGGGGCCCTGAGGATTCTCGGGGTCCATTTTGAGACCTCCGGCTCAGCGACGCTGAACTGGAACATGAGTATCGCAGTTGTTCAGAGGAAGCTAGCAATGTGGAAGGCTAGGTCTTTGTCTTTTATAGGTAAGGTCCTGGTCCTAAAGGTGGATGTATTGCCATCTCTTTTGTACTTGGCGTACATCTACCCATTGCCGGCTTGTCTGAGAAGGTATCTAGTGAGGCACGTGTTTCAGTTCATGTGGGGTGGCAGGTACGAGTGGGTCGCCAGGGTGCGCATGCTCTGTCCCATCGGGGAGGGAGGTAGGGGGGTACCACATCTCCCCCTCAAGCTGGACGCAATTTTTGTTTCTTTTTTGTTGACGGAGCTTGCTCAGCCAGTCATACACCCGTCCGGTTACCTCCTGCGGGTGTTCTTCTCGTATCAGGCGAGAAGCGTAATGGTGTGGTCTAACGCGGGTCCTCGGGCGGAACAGCTGCCGTGGCACTTTGGCCATGCGGCCAAGTGGCTGCGTGCGCACCCCGAGGTTGAAGTTGCCCGAGTAGGTTTAGATCACAGGCACCTGTACGAGGAGGTCAGGCAGGCAGGGAGTCCTGCGCCTGTAGCGGGCATCTCGTCAGTGGTCTGGGAGGGAGTGCAGGCGCGGGGCCTGGACAACAGGCTCAAGGACCTGAATTGGTTGAGCCTTCATAAGTGCTTGCCGGTACGTGCTATTATGTACCGGCATAGTTTGTCGCGATCCTCCACCTGTCCAAGATCTGCTTGTGGCAGGGAGGAGACTGTGCGCCATGCCTTCTGGGACTGTGCCTTTGCCGGACTAGTCTGGGCTAGGGCACGGGTGTTGCTAGGTATGGTTAGGAGCGACTTTTTGCTGACTTGGGCTAGATTAGAGCGAGGCGTAGGGAGAGCGAGGGGTACGGAAAGGGACAGGTTTCTGCTCTGGCTTCTCATGAGTCTCTTTAAAAGGGGGCTGTGGGAAGCCAGGCAGAATTTAGTTAAGACAGGGAGAGATTGGGGGGTGGAAGGGATAGTAAGGAGGGTGGAAGGTGATGTGAGGGGGAGGATGAAGAGGGAGGAGATAAAGTGGGGGCAGCATGCGGCACGGGAGAGGTGGAAGGGGGGATTAGGGCTGGGAGTGTTAGAGTGAGGTTTGTAAGGGGATAGATTAGGGATGGGAAGATAGGGAAGGGTTAGGTATTGGTTAGGTATGACGGGGAGGGACGATGCTCCCCTGAGGTTTGTTTTTGTTTGGTTTTTGGCGATTTGTTTTTGTAAATATAACATGTAAGAGTGAATGAGAATTATGGTTTTTGTAAATAGTATGAATGGTATTGAGTGTAAATAAATTATTTTTTGTAAAAAAAAAAAAATCTGTTCTTATCAGTTTAATATCTGATACGTCCCCCATAGGGGGACTACATATTAAATGGATTTTTCGAACAGGGAGTCGGAAATGGGGCTTGCTCCGTCCGCTCCACGCATCGACCCGGTATTGCAGTACCTCCGGGAACGGTGCAACACTTTTCTCCCGTTGTCAAGGAAAAATACTCATTCACAAAGCTATGTAAACAGCTAGCTTAGCTTAGCTTAGCTAGCTTAGCTTAGCTAGCTAGCAGAAGAAGAGAAGGAAAGAAACATTCAAACTGAAAAAAGGGCGAAGCGCCTTTCAATGGGGTCCCCCGTTTCCCGCCATTTTACTTAATGGTGTGTGTGTGTGTGTGTGTGTGTGTGTGTGTGTGTGTGTGTGTGTGTGTGTGTGTGTCTCTGTCTCTCTCTGTGTGTGTGTGTGTGTGTGTGTCTCTGTCTCTCTGTCTGTGTCTGTGTCTCTCTGTCTGTGTCTCTCTCTCTCTCTCTCTGTGTCTCTGTGTCTGTGACCTTCTTTTCATCCACAGCCCTCAAACTTGGAAGAGTGGGTTCCGGGAGCACCCGCGGGGACCCGGCCTACAGTGCACAGAGTGTGTCTCGGGCCCCCGGCCTCTGACTTCCATATGACTCTGGTTTCTCTTCATTACGCACAAGCCTTTCGCCTTTTACTAAAGACTTCCGTGGAGAGGAACACTTATGAGTTCAATGTATTTTTGGAGTGGCTTTGCTTCTTGCAGAGCCCGGTATCTTGTTTCAAGAGAAATTGACATAGATGAGCCAGGATAGTGACTTAAAGACGCATTAGCGACTTTTTACAAAAAACACCTGCCTGCCTGTCTGTCTGTCTGTCTGTCTGTCTGTCTGTCTGTCTGTCTGTCTGTCTGTCTGTCTGTCTGTCTGTCTGTCTGTCTGTAGCCGGGGAAACGGTGGGTGGCTGGGATTGGAGGAGCCGGCTCTTGCCAACCCACCCGCTGAGGTCTGCCGAGACCCCCGGGGGCCCGGCGGTTGCAGGGTTCCATTTGTGGGTTATCGCTTCTCGGCCTTTTGGCTAGGATCAAGCCTGATACTGAGGTATCTCAAAGCTCGCCTAGTCAGAAGCCGAAGGCCGGAGGGCGGTAAAGGTTGTGTTTTTGGAGGCTTCTTTTTTGAGAGAGCTTTTTTCCGGGAAAAATGGCGGATGATGTTCCAAGAAGATCGGTCCCTGGGATTGGGTTGGCAAATACCGTAAGGTTTGCGTGGAGCCACAAGGAGACGGAGCCAGTCGGGAGAGAGACGTTTGGGAGGACAATCCTGATGGGTATACTGAAACTGGAGGTAAAGGACGTGTTATGTCTGCAGGGTAACCCTACAGAGAAGGCCTATGATGTAACCTTTTACACGGAGGCAATGCATGATGGGATCATGAAGAAGGCGAGAGCCGTGGGAGACAAGAGGCCTATGAGTTTTTATGAGGTCACAAGTTTGGCTAAGAACAATTTTAGGATGGTGACGGTCAATATATACAACCCGCACGTCAAGGACGAGGATGTAAAGGCTTTTTTGGGGAGGTTTATGGACAGGGTCTCCTCCCCGAAGCTCCTCAGGGACTCCCTGGGGTTCTGGAACGGGCGGAGAGGATTCCAGGCCCTTCTCAGGGAGGACCCAGGGGGTCTGGGTGGATACCTTCATCCTCCGGCCATGTTCTCCCTGGGGGCTGACAGAGGGACTCTGTACTACGCACGACAGCCCCCTTTCTGCAGGCGCTGTATGGCATACGGCCATGTCCTCGCCTCGTGCAGCACGAAGAAGTGTAGATTTTGCGGATCTGCTGAGCACGAGGCGAAGGACTGCGACGAGCCCAAGGCGTGCCACGGGTGTGGCTCGTCGGCACACCTGTGGCGGGAGTGCCCGGCTCGTCAAAAGTCATACGCGTCTGCGGCTGGAGGGGGAGCAGGGGCGGGGGATGGGGGACGAAGAGGAAGAGGGGGCCCAGAAACAGGATCAGGCCCAGAAGAAAAGGCCACAAGGAAGAAGGAGGAGGCGAAAGTGGCACGGACAGAAGAAGGGAACGAGAAGGATAAAGCAGAAGGAGAGGAGGGGCAAAAGGCGGATGGTGAAAACGGAGTGGAGAGGCAGGAGAAGGTGACAAGGGAGAGAGATGAGGAGGACGACGACGCGGCAACAGGAACAGGAGGAGGTGACAAGGGAGAGAGATGAGGAGGACGACGACGCGGCAACAGGAACAGGAGGAGAGGTTGAACAGGGGGAAGTAGTGGGGGAATGGGGGGATTGTGACATGTCGAGTGCCTCGGTGGAGGAGTTGAGGGGGATGGTCGAGGAACTGGTGGGGGGGGGGGGGGCGGTGTTTCTCCTTTGCCGCCTACACCAAGAAAGAAAGGGAAGAAGAGGCCGCCCCACAAGGATGGCAAGAAAGGAGAGGGGGAGGCCAAGAGACCAATGGGGGAAAAGGGGGTTGAGGAGGGGGAAACTCCCAGGACCTTGTTGGTCTCTTTGGATTCAGGGGCGCCAGGGGAACTGGATCCACCAAGTGGGATGCTGGAGTGGGAACCGGGGGGATCGCAGTCCATCTTTGATGACACAAAGTCCCCTTTTTACTGCCCAGCAAGCGGGGAGGCAGGGGAAGGGGGGGGGTTGGGTGACCAAAGCAGGATGCAGGACGCCAGGGTGGCTAACACCATTCCTGCATCCTGGATTGGGATGATGGAGGAAGACAGGGGGGTGTCACAAGAGGGGAGGACGCCCCTGCTGGAGGATATGGAGCAGGGGAGCATCGGGTGAGCCTCCTCTTTTATTTGGGTGTTTTGAGAGTAAGGGGTTTTGTATTGGTTTAATTTAATATTAATATTTCTGTTTCTATTTTTAGTATAAACGTTAGGGGGTTAAGGGACTATGTTAAAAGGAGGGCGGTGTTCAGTTTTTTAGAGGGGGTAGGGTTTGATTTCTGTTTCTTACAGGAGGTTCACCTGAGGGATGGAGGGGATGTTGAAAGGTTTAGGAGGGAGTGGGTAAAGGGAGATTCATTGTGGGGCATAGGTGGGGTGCACTCGACGGGGGTAGGGATTTTGTTCGGGAATAAGGAGGTTAAATTAGAGGGCACTTTTTTGGTAATGCAGGGTAGAGTTTTGGGGGTTGATGTCAAGTTTAGGGAGTTTAGATATAGGTTATTTGGGGTGTACGGGCCACAGGTGGCGGCAGACAGGAGGGAGATGGTGGACTGTCTGGCGCCCCTGTGTGTTACTAACAGGCACTTGGTGATAGGGGGTGATTTTAATATTGATTTAGGGATAGGGGGAGACAGTAGTGCAGGTGCCATCACCGGGCTAATGGCTTGCCATGGTCTGGTCGATGGTGGCCTGCACACTACTCCGGCAATGGTCGGTCCTACATGGCGCAACTCCAGGGGGGTTGCGCGGAGGCTCGACTATATTTTTGTACCTAGGTCTTTGGGTCAGTTGTCTGGGCGGCTGGTGCCTGTCTTCTTTTCGGATCATGACGGGGTGCTCCTGCAGGTGGGGGTGCCAGTCTGCCTCTTCGGTAGGGGGTACTGGAAATTAGATCGGGATTTACTGGATGAGCAAGATTTTGTTAATGCCGTTACAGGGGTGTTTCGGGGGCTTGAAGGCCTCCGGCCCATGTGTGAGGGGGTGTTAGAATGGTGGGATTTAGTAAAGGTGAGGATTAGGGCCTTTATTATAGGATATAGTAAGAGGAAAAAAAGGGAGGAAAGGAGGGAGGTGGATCATATCCAAAGGTTGATCGAACTCGAGTACGAGGCAGGCAACCTCGGCGGGTCGATTGACTGGGAGAGAACCACAGCCCTGAAGGCGCAGCTCAGGGAGCTGCAGGAGCAGAAGGCTCGAGCTTTCCTGGAGCGTGCACATAGTGGCTTTTTAGAACATAATGAGACTTGTTCCGCTATGTTCTTTAAGTCGGTTAGGGCAAGGCAGAGTAGGAAGATAATGCATGGAGTTAGAAAAGAAGATGGTAGTGTAGTAAGTAAACCAGAGGAGATGGTCAGGGTGACAACTGATCATTTCCTAGGTTTATTTAAGGAAAGGGCAATAGAGGTAGAGCAGGGAAATGTGTTTTTAGAACACTTGTCCCGGCGGTTGCCGGAGGACATTAGAGACGTGATGGAGGCCCAGATCTCACTAGAAGAGGTTGAGAGCGCTCTTAGGAGGATGGGAAAAGGGAAGGTGCCTGGGATGGATGGGCTGCCGGCTGAGTTTTACCTCAAGTTTTGGGGTATACTTGGACCGGTGGTACTCGAAGTCTTGAAGGCCATCCTCGAGACGGGTGTCCCGGGGGGTTCAATGGTAGTCGGCGTGCTGTCACTTCTTTACAAGAAGGGGGATGCAACCGACCTTGGCAACTGGCGGCCATTGACCATGCTGTGCGTAGACTACAAGTTGCTTGCAAAGGTCTTAGCGGATCGGTTGCGCACAGCCCTTCCCTACGTCGTCCACGAGGATCAGACGTGCGGGGTAGAGGGACGCTCTATTAGATGGAACCTACAGTTGATCAGGGACTCCATCGCCTGGGTTGAAGATAGAGGGCTGCCTTTAATGGTAGCAGCGCTAGATCAGGCGAAAGCCTTTGATCGCGTGAATAGATCCTTTCTATTCAGGGTGTTAGGTAGATTAGGTTTTGGGGAGAAGTATATAGGATGGATCCGTACTTTATATGTCGGAGCGGGGTGTCGAGTTAGCGTAAACGGTCACTTAGGTGACGTTTTTGACCTCTCGTCTGGGGTCAGGCAGGGATGCCCGCTCTCGGCACTCCTCTTTGTTCTGTACATGGAGCCTCTGGGGGCTGCCATTAGGGCAGACACGGGGGTGGAGGGCTTGTTGATCCCTGGAAGCGGTGGTATGCACGTCAAGTTGACGCAGTACGCCGATGACACTTCCTTGCTGCTTTGCAAGGACTCGTGCCTGACAAGGTCCCTTGCCATTATTGGGGACTTCACCCGAGCGTCGGGAGCGGTTCTGAACCACGCAAAGTCTTCCGTAAAATTTTTCGGAAGATGGCGCGGCAGGACGGATGTGCCCGGGGGGTTATCTCTCTGTGAGGGGGCCCTGAGGATTCTCGGGGTCCATTTTGAGACCTCCGGCTCAGCGACGCTGAACTGGAACTTGGGTATCGCAGTGGTACAGAGGAAGCTAGCAATGTGGAAGGCTAGGTCGTTGTCTTTTATAGGCAAGGTCCTGGTCCTAAAGGTGGATGTATTGCCATCTCTGTTGTATTTGGCATACATCTACCCATTGCCGGCTTGTCTGAGGAGGCCTCTGGTGAGGCTTGTGTTTCAGTTCATGTGGGGTGGCAGGTACGAGTGGGTCGCCAGGGCACGCATGCTCTGTCCCATCGGGGAGGGAGGTAGGGGGGTACCAAACATCCCCCTCAAGCTGGACACAATATTTGTGTCTTTCGTGTTGACAGAACTGGCTCATCCGGTGATACACCCGTCCGGTTACCTCCTGCGGGTGTTCTTCTCGTACCAAGCGAGAAGCGTAATGGTGTGGTCTAACACGGGTCCTCGGGCGGAACAGCTGCCGTGGCACTTTGGCCATGCGGCCAAGTGGCTGCGTGCGCACCCCGAGGTTGAAGTTGCCCGAGTAGGTTTAGACCACAGGCACCTGTACGAGGTGGTCAGGCTGGCAGGGAGTCCTCCGCCTGTAGCGGGCGTCTCGTCGGTGGTCTGGGAGGGAGTGCAGGCGCGGGGCCTGGACAACAGGCTCAAGGACCTGAATTGGTTGAGCCTCCACAAGTGCTTGCCGGTGCGTTCCATCATGTACCGGCATAGCTTGGCGCGATCTCCCACCTGCCCAAGATCTGCTTGTGGCAGGGAGGAGACTGTGCGCCATGCCTTTTGGGACTGTGCCTTTGCCGGAGTGGTTTGGGCTAGGGCACGGGTGTTGATAGGTATGGTCAGGAGTGATTTTGTGGTGACGTGGGCTAGATTAGAAAGAGGTGTAGGGAGAGCGAGGGGAACGGAGAGGGATAGGTTTCTGCTCTGGCTTCTCATGAGCCTCTTTAAACGGGGGCTGTGGGAAGCTAGGCAGAATTTGGTAAAGACAGGGAGAGATTGGGGGGTGGAAGGGATATTGAGGAGGGTGGAAGGAGATTTAAGAGGGAGGATGAGGAGGGAGGTAAAGAAGTGGGGGCAGCATGCGGCACGGGAGAGGTGGAAAGGGGGTTTAGGGCTGGTAGTGTTAGACTGAGTATTGTAAGGGGATAGATTAGGGACGGGGAGATAGGGAAAGGGTTAGGTATTGGTTAGGTATGACGGGGAGGGACGATGCTCCCCTGAGGTTTTTTGGGTTTTTGGTTTTTTGTGTTATTTGGAATGAAAATACCATTATTTAAGTTTGTATGGAAAGTATGATTTTGTATAGAATGGATGGTATTTGAAAATAATAAATATACTTTATAAAAATAAAAAATCTGTTCTTATCAGTTTAATATCTGATACGTCCCCCATAGGGGGACTACATATTAAATGGATTTTTCGAACAGGGAGTCGGAAATGGGGCTTGCTCCGTCCGCTCCACGCATCGACCCGGTATTGCAGTACCTCCGGGAACGGTGCAACACTTTTCTCCCGTTGTCAAGGAAAAATACTCATTCACAAAGCTATGTAAACAGCTAGCTTAGCTTAGCTTAGCTTAGCTTAGCTAGCTAGCTAGCAGAAGAAGAGAAGGAAAGAAACATTCAAACTGAAAAAAGGGCGAAGCGCCTTTCAATGGGGTCCCCCGTTTCCCGCCATTTTACTTTAAAAAAAAATTGGGCCAGGATTGTGTGTGTGTGTGTGTGTGTGTGTGTGTGTGTGTGTGTGTGTGTGTGTCTCTGTCTCTCTCTGTGTGTGTGTGTGTGTGTGTCTCTGTCTCTCTGTCTGTGTCTGTGTCTCTCTGTCTGTGTCTCTCTCTCTCTCTCTCTGTGTCTCTGTGTCTGTGACCTTCTTTTCATCCACAGCCCTCAAACTTGGAAGAGTGGGTTCCGGGAGCACCCGCGGGGACCCGGCCTACAGTGCACAGAGTGTGTCTCGGGCCCCCGGCCTCTGACTTCCATATGACTCTGGTTTCTCTTCATAGTGACTTAAAGACGCATTAGCGACTTTTTACAAAAAACACCTGCCTGTCTGTCTGTCTGTCTGTCTGTCTGTCTGTCTGTCTGTCTGTCTGTCTGTCTGTCTGTCTGTCTGTCTGTCTGTCTGTCGCCGGGGAAACGGTGGGTGGCTGGGATTGGAGGAGCCGGCTCTTGCCAACCCACCCGCTGAGGTCTGCCGAGACCCCCGGGGGCCCGGCGGTTGCAGGGTTCCATTTGTGGGTTATCGCTTCTCGGCCTTTTGGCTCAGATCAAGCTTGGTACTGAGGTGCCCCAGAGCCCGCTGAGCCAAAAGGTCGAAGGTAGGATAGGGAGGAGAGGGAGAATATCATTTTTTTCCCTCCAAAAATTTGGTTTTCGTTTATCGGAATTTATTTCTTTGTATTTTTGGGAAAATGGAGCAGAAGAGGGCAATACCATCAATAGGTCTGGCAAATACCATTAGGTTTTCCTGGAACAACAAGGAGAAGGAGCCGTGGGGACGAGATACCTTCGGAAGAAATATATTGATAGGATATCTGAAGTTGGAGGTTAAAGATGTGCTCTGTCTTCAAGGGAATCCTATGGAGAAGGGTTTTGACGTCACTTTTCATTTGGAGGAGAAGCATGATGATGTGATGAAGAAAGTGAGAGCGGAGAAAGGAGAAGGACCCCTGTGCCATTACACGGTGGCCAGCCTGGCAAGAAACAACTTCAGGGTGGTCACCGTAAACATGTACAATCCGCATGTGAAGGATGAAGAAGTGAGGGCCTTTCTGGGGAGATATATGGACAATGTCTCCTCAGCGAGGTACCTCAGGGACTCCCTGGGTTTCTGGAACGGGAGAAGAGGGTTCCAGGCGTTACTCAGGGAGTCCCCGAAGAGTGTGGATGGCTACCTCCATCCTCCGGCGATGTTCTCCCTGGGGGCTGACAGGGGAACACTTTACTATGCACGTCAGCCCCCGTTCTGCAGGCGTTGTATGGCCTACGGCCATATCCTGGCCTCGTGCAACGCCAAGAAGTGTCGTTTTTGTGGTTCGGAAGAGCACGAGGCTAAGGAGTGTGACGAGCCCAAGGCTTGCCACGGGTGTGGCTCGAGAGCACACCTGTGGCGTGATTGCCCGGCTCGTCACAGGTCATACGCGTCTGCAGCTGGGGGGGGAACGGGGGATGGGGGGAGAAAGGAAAGGACGCATGCGGATTGTACGGATGGCACAGGGGAAAGGAAGAAGCAGGAAGAAGATGGACAGAAGGAAGAGATGAGAAGAAAGAGTCGGGAAGAAGAAAAGAAAGGTAAAGAAGAGGAGAAGAAAAAGAAGGAAGATGGACGGGAAGGAACAGAGAAGAGGAAGACTGGGACAGTGGTGCTAGAAGGAGTAAAAGAGGGAACGGTGACAGTGATGGGAAAGGAGGGAGGGGTGGTGGTGCTAGGGGAGGGGGTGGGAGGGGGAGGTGGAGGGAGGGAGTGGGGGGACTGCCTGCCAGACTTCCTAGAAGATGAGACGAGGGAATTGGTGGAGGAGTTAGCGGGGAAGGGACGTTGTGTCTCCCCGCTACCTCCTTCACCAAAGAAGAAAGGAAAGAAGAGGGGGAGTTTGGCAGGAAGTGAGAGGGAGGGGGGGTGGGGGAGGGGGAGGGGGGGGCTAAGAGAACGGCGGGGAGGGGAGGGGGTGGGTCTTTGGCCTCACTGTTTGCCTCAGCCCCTCACATTTTAAGGGAGGATGACTCCAGTGGGGGGTCAGAGGGCTGTATGCTAGAGGGATCCCAACTCCTGTGTGAGGATTTGGGGTCCCCTACATATGGCCCCGAGGCAGACAGGGAGGGGGGTTTGGAGGGTGGGGGTGGGGAACCCAGGATGCAGGACACTCGGCCTAACACACTGCCTGCATCCTGGGTTCAAGGAATGGAGGAGGACGGGGGGACGTCAGAAGAGGAGAGGACGTCCCCGCCGGTGGAGATGGACCAGGGGAGCATCGGGTGAGTCTCCTGTTTTTTCTTTGGGTTTTGGGGTAGATTGTATGATTAAATAAATATGTCTGTTTCTTTTTTTAGTTTAAATGTTAGAGGGTTGAGGGATTGTGTTAAAAGGAGGGCGGTATTTAGTTATTTAGAGGGGGTGGGCTTTGATTTCTGTTTTTTACAGGAGGTTCACCTGAGGGATGGTGGGGATGTGGTTAGATTTAGGAGAGAGTGGGATAAAGGGAAATCTTTTTGGGGCATAGGAGGGGTGCACTCAACAGGAGTAGGAATATTGTGCGGTAATAGAGAAGTTAAGGTAGAGAACACTTTTGTAATAATGCAGGGTAGAGTATTGGGGATAGATGTAGTGTATAGAGAAGTTAGGTATAGATTAATTGGGGTATATGGGCCACAGGTGGCGGCAGACAGAAGGGAGATGGTGAACTGTCTGGCGCCCCTGTGTGTCACTAATAGGCACTTGGTGATAGGTGGGGACTTTAATATAGATTTAGGGGTAGGTGGTGATAGTAGTGCAGGCGCAATCACCGGGCTAATGGCTTGCCATGGTCTGGTTGATGGCGGCCTGCATACTACTCCGGTAATGGTCGGTCCTACATGGCGCAACTCCAGGGGGGTTGCGCGGAGGCTCGACTACATTTTTATATCCAGGTCTTTGGGTCAGTTGTCTGGGCGCCTGTTGCCTGTGTTCTTCACGGATCACGACGGGGTGTTCCTGCAGGTGGGGTCGCCAGTCTGCCTCTTCGGTAGGGGGTACTGGAAGCTAGATCGGGGTATACTGGAGGAGCAGGCTTTCGTTGACGCATTTTTTTGTTTCTTTCGAAGGCTTGACGGCCTCCGGTCTATGTGCGAGGGGGTGTTAGAGTGGTGGGATTTAGTGAAGGTGAGAATTAGGGCTTTTATAATAGGCTATTGTAAAAGGAAAAAAAGGGAGGAAAGGAGGGAGGTGAATCGTATCCAAAGGTTAATTGAAATTGAGTACGAGGCAGGCAACCTCGGCGGGTCAATTGACTGGGAGAGATTCGCAGCCCTAAAGGCGCAGCTCAGGGAGCTGCAGGAGCAGAAGGCTCGAGCTTTCCTGGAGCGTGCGCATAGTGGCTTTCTAGAACATAATGAGACTTGTTCCGCTATGTTCTTTAAGTCGGTTAGGGCCAGGCAGAGTAGGAAGGTAATGCATGGCGTTAGGGAAGAAAATGGTAGTGTAGTAAGTAAACCAGAGGAAATGGTCAGGGTGGCAACTGATCATTTCCGAAGTTTATTTAAGGAAAGGGAAATAGATGTAGAGCAGGGAAATGTGTTTTTAGAACACTTGTCCCGGCGGTTGCCGGAGGACATCAGAGACGTGATGGAGGCCCAGATCTCACTAGAAGAGGTTGAGAGCGCTCTTAGGAGGATGGGAAAAGGGAAGGTGCCTGGGATGGATGGGCTGCCGGCTGAGTTTTACCTCAAGTTTTGGGGTATACTTGGACCAGTGGTCCTCGAAGTCTTGAAGGCCATCCTTGAGACGGGGGTCCCGGGGGGATCAATGGCTGTTGGTGTGCTGTCACTTCTTTATAAGAAGGGGGAAGCAACTGACCTTAGCAACTGGCGGCCGTTGACCATGCTGTGCGTAGATTACAAGATTCTTGCAAAGGTTTTAGCAGACCGGTTGCGCACAGCCCTTCCCTACGTCGTCCACGAGGATCAGACGTGCGGGGTAGAGGGCCGTTCTATAAGATGGAACCTACAGTTGATCAGGGACTCCATCGCCTGGGTTGAAGATAGAGGGCTGCCTTTAATGGTAGCAGCGCTAGATCAGGCGAAAGCCTTTGATCGCGTGAATAGATCTTTTCTATTCAGGGTGTTAGGTAGATTAGGATTTGGGGAGAAGTACATAGGATGGATCCGTGCATTATATGTCGGAGCGGGGTGCCGAGTAAGTGTAAATAGTCACTTAGGTGACGTTTTTGACCTCTCGTCTGGGGTCAGGCAGGGATGCCCACTCTCGGCTCTCCTCTTCGTTCTGTACATGGAGCCTCTGGGGGCTGCCATTA
>NC_034198.2:0-130000 GCF_002021735.2 Oncorhynchus kisutch | reverse complement strand
CCCCCGACCTCTGACTTCCATATGACTCTGGTTTCTCTTCATTACGCACAAGCCTTTCGCCTTTTACTAAAGACTTCCGTGGAGAGGAACACTTATGAGTTCAATGTATTTTTGGAGTGGCTTTGCTTCTTGCAGAGCCCGGTATCTTGTTTCAAGAGAAATTGACATAGATGAGCCAGGATAGTGACTTAAAGACGCATTAGCGACTTTTTACAAAAAACACCTGTCTGTCTGTCTGTCTGTCTGTCTGTCTGTCTGTCTGTCTGTCTGTCTGTCTGTCTGTAGCCGGGGAAACGGTGGGTGGCTGGGATTGGAGGAGCCGGCTCTTGCCAACCCACCCGCTGAGGTCTGCCGAGACCCCCGGGGGCCCGGCGGTTGCAGGGTTCCATTGGTGGGTTATCGCTTCTCGGCCTTTTGGCTCAGTACAAGCTTGACACCGAGGTGTCCTAGAGCCCCTGAGTCAAGAGGTCGAACTAGGAGGGCGATAGTAACGTTTTTGTGCGGAAAACCCAACAATTTGCGTTTCAATTTGAGTATTTTTCTCTGTTTTGAAAAATGGCTCGTGTTTCTACACCGAAGATGCCTGGGATCGGTATAGCAAATACTGTGAGGTTTGCCTGGAGGAATAAGGAGATGGAGCCGTTTGGGAGGGAAACGTTTGGAAGGACTATTTTGATCGGGACCCTAAAGTTGGAGGTGGGAGAGGTTTTGTGCCTCCAGGCAAATCCGGGGGAGGCATCTTTTGATGTGACATTGAAGAAAGAAGGAAAATTTGAAGAAGTGTGGAAGAAGGCGAGAGAGCTGGGAAAGGAGAAACCAATGTGCAATTACGAGGTGACCAGCCTGGGAAAAAGTAATTTCAGGCTGGTCACAGTAAATATGTATAACCCTCATGTGACCGACGAAGAGGTGAGGTCTTTTTTGGGACGGTATGTGGATAATATATCATCGGCAAGGCTCGTAAGGGACTCCCTGGGCTTCTGGAATGGAAGGAGAATTTTTCAGACGTTGCTCAGGGAGGACCCAGAGGGACATGATGGATTCCTCCATCCCCCGGCGATGTTCTCCCTGGGGGCTGACAGGGGAACCTTATATTATGCTCGTCAGCCTCCGTTTTGCAGGCGTTGTATGGCCTACGGTCATATCCTCGCCTCGTGCAACACAAAGAAGTGTAGATATTGTGGATCTGGGGAGCACGAGGCGAGGGACTGCAAAGTGCCTAAGGCGTGCCACGGGTGTGGCACATCTGCACACCTGTGGCGGGAGTGTCCGGCCAGGCAGAGGTCATACGCGTCTGCAGCTGGGGGGAGGGCAGGAGAGGGGGATGGGGGAAGAAGAGGAGGGGAAGGGCGGCCTTTTCAGGCACAGACGGCTGGCACAGAAGGCAAAAAGAAGGAAGAAGAGAAAGGAGCGACAGCGGGAGGAGAAAGAAAGAAGAAGGAAGAGCGTGAAAGAGCAATGGGGGAGGGAGTGGTGGGGGAGGGGGTTCCTGTGGTAGGACCTGTGGGGGGGGGAGGGGGTGCCTGTGGCAGGACCTGTGGGGGGGGAGGGGGTGCCTGTGGCAGGACCTGCGGAGGGGGAGGGGGTGCCTGTGGCAGGACCTGTGGGGGGGGGAGGGGGTGCCTGTGGGGGGAGGGGAGGAGGGGGGGAATGGGGGGGAAGGAGGGGGGAGGGAGTGGGGGGACTGCATGTCGAATTTTCTAGTGGACGAGATGAGGGAAATGGCGGAGGCACTAGCGGGGAAAGGGGGTTGTGTATCCCCGCTGCCTCTTACACCCCTTACATCTCTTACACACAAAAAAAAGAAGAAAGGGAAGAGGGTGGCAGACGTGACATGCAGTGAGAGGAAGGGGGGTGTGGAAGGGGAGGGGGGGGGTAAGCGAGTGATGGGGGAGAGGAGGGTTTCTTTGTCCTCATTGTTTACCGCAGGCCCTCAGCACTTGGAGGAGGGTGAAGCCCTGGAAGTGGATCAAGACTGTTTGGCTGGGGGTTCCCAAAACCTCTTTGAGGGGATGGGGTCCCCTAGCCTCAGCTTGGACGCTTTCAGGGAGGGAGATGGTGGGGAGCCCGGGGAGCAGGGTACTCCAAACCCTAACACCCTACCTGGATCCTGGGTTGGAGGGATGGAGGTGGACGGAGGGACGTCAGGGGAGGAGGGGACGTCCCTGCCGGATGTGATGGAGAAGGGGAGCATCGGGTGAGCCTCCTTTTTATTTGGGCGTTTTGGGAGTAAGGGGTTTGTGTATTGTTTTAATTTAAAATGAATATTTCTGTTTCTTTCCTTAGTTTAAATGTTAGGGGGTTAAGGGACTATGTTAAAAGGAGGGCGGTGTTTAGGTTTTTAGAAGGGGTAGGTTTTGATTTCTGTTTCTTACAGGAGGTTCACCTGAGGGATGGAGGGGATGTTGAAAGGTTTAGAAGGGAGTGGGACAAGGGGGATTCGTTGTGGGGCATAGGAGGGGTGCACTCAACGGGAGTAGGGATTTTGTTTGGAAATAGGGAGGTGAAGGTAGAGGGCACTTTTGTTGTTATGCAGGGTAGAGTTTTAGGGGTAGATGTCACGTATAGGGATGTTAGATATAGGTTATTTGGGGTGTATGGGCCACAGGTGGCGGCAGACAGGAGGGAGATGGTGGACTGTCTGGCGCCCCTGTGTGTTACAAATAGGCACTTAGTAATAGGAGGTGATTTTAATATTGATTTAGGGATAGCGGGGGACAGTAGTGCAGGTGCCATCACCGGGCTAATGGCTTGCCATGGACTGGTCGATGGTGGCCTGCACACTACTCCGGCAATGGTCGGTCCTACATGGCGCAACTCCAGGGGGGTTGCGCGGAGGCTCGACTATATTTTTGTACCTAGGTCTTTGGGTCGGTTGTCTGGGCGGCTGTTGCCTGTCTTTTTTTCGGACCATGACGGGGTGCTCCTGCAGGTGGGGTCGCCAGTCTGCCTCTTCGGTAGGGGGTACTGGAAACTAAATCGGGATTTACTGGATGAGCAGGTCTTTGTCAATGCCGTCACAGGGGTGTTTCGGGGGCTTGAAGGCCTCCGGCCCTTGTGTGAGGGGGTGTTAGAGTGGTGGGATTTAGTAAAGGTAAGGATTAGGGCCTTTATTATAGGATATGGTAAAAGGAAAAAAAGGGAGGAAAGGAGGGAGGTGGATCATATCCAAAGGTTGCTCGAACTCGAGTACGAGGCAGGCAACCTCGGCGGGTCGACTGACTGGGAGAGATCCACAGCCCTGAAGGCGCAGCTCAGGGAGCTGCAGGAGCAGAAGGCTCGAGCTTTCCTAGAGCGGGCGCATAGTGGCTTTTTAGAACATAATGAGACTTGTTCCGCTATGTTCTTTAAGTCGGTTAGGGCCAGACAGAGTAGGAAGGTAATGCATGGAGTTAGAAAAGAAGATGGTAGTGTAGTAAGTAAACCAGAGGAGATGGTCAGGGTAACAACTGATCATTTCCGAGGTTTATTTAAGGAAAGGGAAATAGATGTAGAGCAGGGAAATGTGTTTTTAGAACACTTGTCCCGGCGGCTGCCGGAGGACATTAGAGATGTGATGGAGGCCCAGATCTCCCTCGAAGAGGTTGAGAGCGCCCTCAGGAGGATGGGTAAAGGGAAGGTGCCTGGGATGGATGGTCTACCGGCTGAGTTTTACCTCAAGTTTTGGGGTATACTTGGACCGGTGGTACTCGAAGTCTTGAAGGCCATCCTTGAGACAGGGGTCCCAGGGGGATCAATGGCTGTTGGTGTGCTGTCACTTCTGTATAAGAAGGGGGACGCAACAGACCTTGGCAACTGGCGGCCATTGACCATGCTGTGTGTAGACTACAAGTTGCTTGCAAAGGTCTTAGCGGATCGGTTGCGCACAGCCCTTCCCTACGTCGTCCACGAGGATCAGACGTGCGGGGTAGAGGGACGCTCTATAAGATGGAACCTTCAGTTGATCAGGGACTCCATCGCTTGGGTTGAAGATAGAGGTCTGCCTTTAATGGTAGCAGCGCTTGATCAGGCGAAAGCCTTTGATCGCGTGAATAGATCATTTCTATTCAGGGTATTAGGTAGATTAGGATTTGGGGAGAAGTATATAGGATGGATCCGTACATTATATGTCGGAGCGGGGTGTCGAGTTAGTGTAAACGGTCACTTGGGTGACGTTTTTGACCTCTCGTCTGGGGTCAGGCAGGGGTGCCCGCTCTCGGCACTCCTCTTCGTTCTGTACATGGAGCCTCTGGGGGCTGCCATTAGGGCAGACACAGGGGTGGAAGGCTTGTTGATCCCTGGAAGCGGCGGGCTGCGTGTTAAGATGACGCAGTACGCCGATGACACCTCCTTGCTGCTATGCAAGGACTCGTGCCTGACAAGGTCCCTTGCCATCATTGGGGATTTCACCCGAGCGTCGGGGGCAGTTCTGAATCATGCAAAGTCTTCCGTTAAGTTTTTCGGAAGATGGCGCGGTAGGACGGATGTGCCCGGGGGGTTGTCTCTCTGTGAGGGGGCCCTGAGGGTTCTCGGGGTCCATTTTGAGACCTCCGGCTCAGCGACGCTGAACTGGAACATGGGCATCGCAGTGGTACAGAGGAAGCTAGCAATGTGGAAGGCTAGGTCTTTGTCTTTTATAGGTAAGGTCCTGGTCTTAAAGGTGGATGTATTGCCATCTCTGTTGTATTTGGCATACATCTACCCATTGCCGGCTTGTCTGAGGAGGCCTCTAGTGAGGCTTGTGTTTCAGTTCATGTGGGGTGGCAGGTACGAGTGGGTCGCCAGGGCACGCATGCTCTGTCCCATCGGGGAGGGAGGTAGGGGGGTACCAAACATCCCCCTCAAGCTGGACACAATTTTTGTGTCCTTTGTGTTGACAGAGATGGCTCATCCGGTGATACACCCGTCCGGTTACCTCCTGCGGGTGTTCTTCTCGTACCAAGCGAGAAGCGTAATGGTGTGGACTAACACGGGTCCTCGGGCGGAACAGCTGCCGTGGCACTTTGGCCATGCGGCCAAGTGGCTACGTGCGCACCCTGAGGTTGAAGTTGCCCGAGTAGGTTTAGACCACAGGCACCTGTACGAGGAGGTCAGGCAGGCAGGGAGTCCTCCGCCTGTAGCGGGCATCTCGGAAGTGGTCTGGGAGGGAGTGCAGGCGCGGGGCCTGGACAACCGGCTCAAGGACCTGAATTGGTTGAGCCTCCACAAGTGCTTGCCGGTACGTTCCATCATGTACCGGCATAGCTTGGCGCGATCCCCCACCTGCCCAAGATCTGCTTGTGGCAGGGAGGAGACTGTGCGCCATGTTTTTTGGGACTGTGCCTTTGCCGGAGTGGTGTGGGCTAGGGCACGGGTGTTGTTAGGTAAGGTAAGAGGGGATTTTGTTGTGACGTGGGCTAGACTAGAAAGAGGTGTAGGGAGAGCGAGGGGAACAGATAGGGATAGGTTTCTGCTCTGGCTTCTCATAAGCCTCTTTAAACGGGGGCTGTGGGAAGCCAGGCAGAATTTGGTAAAGACAGGGAGAGATTGGGGGGTGGAAGGGATAGCGAGGAGGGTGGAAGGAGATATAAGAGGGAGGATGAAGAGGGAGGAGAGTAAGTGGGGGAAACATGCGGCACGGGAGAGGTGGAAAGGGGGATTAGGGCTGGTAGAGATTTAGTTTTTGTAAGGGAATAGATTAGGGACGGGGAGATAGGGAAAGGTATTGGTTAGGAATGACGGGGAGGGATGATGCTCCCCTGAGGGTTTATTTTGGTATACCTTGGGATTATTTAGTTTAAAATACCATGGCTTAATTTTTTGACTGAGAATTTGATTTGTATAAAGAATGGTATTTGAACGTAATAAATTATTTTTGTAAAAAAAAAAAAAATCTGTTCTTATCAGTTTAATATCTGATACGTCCCCCATAGGGGGACTACATATTAAATGGATTTTTCGAACAGGGAGTCGGAAATGGGGCTTGCTCCGTCCGCTCCACGCATCGACCCGGTATTGCAGTACCTCCGGGAACGGTGCAACACTTTTCTCCCGTTGTCAAGGAAAAATACTCATTCACAAAGCTATGTAAACAGCTAGCTTAGCTTAGCTTAGCTTAGCTAGCTTAGCTTAGCTAGCTAGCAGAAGAAGAGAAGGAAAGAAACATTCAAACTGAAAAAAGGGCGAAGCGCCTTTCAATGGGGTCCCCCGTTTCCCGCCAAAAAAAATAATTGGGCCAGGATTGTGTGTGTGTGTGTGTGTGTGTGTGGGTGTGTGTCTCTGTCTCTCTCTGTGTGTGTGTGTGTGTGTGTGTGGGTGTGGGTGTGGGTGTGTGTCTCTGTCTCTCTGTCTCTCTCTGTGTGTGTGTGTGTCTCTGTCTCTCTGTCTGTGTGTCTCTCTCTCTCTCTCTCTCTCTCTCTCTCTCTCTCTCTCTCTCTCTCTCTCTCTCTCTCTCTCTCTGTGTCTCTTGTGTCTCTGTGTCTGTGACCTTCTTTTCATCCACAGCCCTCAAACTTGGAAGAGTGGGTTCCGGGAGCACCCGCGGGGACCCGGCCTACAGTGCACAGAGTGTGTCTCGGGCCCCCGACCTCTGACTTCCATATGACTCTGGTTTCTCTTCATTACGCACAAGCCTTTCGCCTTTTACTAAAGACTTCCATGGAGAGGAACACTTATGAGTTCAATGTATTTTGTGAGTGGCTTTGCTTCTTGCAGAGCCCGGTATCTTGTTTCAAGAGAAATTGACATAGATGAGCCAGGATAGTGACTTAAAGACGCATTAGCGACTTTTTACAAAAAACACCTGTCTGTCTGTCTGTCTGTCTGTCTGTCTGTCTGTCTGTCTGTCTGTAGCCGGGGAAACGGTGGGTGGCTGGGATTGGAGGAGCCGGCTCTTGCCAACCCACCCGCTGAGGTCTGCCGAGACCCCCGGGGGCCCGGCGGTTGCAGGGTTCCATTGGTGGGTTATCGCTTCTCGGCCTTTTGGCTCAGATCAAGCTTGGTACTGAGGTGCCCCAAAGCCCGCTGAGTCAGAAGGTCGAAGTAGGAGGGCGATAAGGGTTTAAATCCTTTGAGCAGGTAATTGTTGTTCTTACTGGCTAGTTTCTGGGATTGCTTGTGGAGAGTTTTGGCTTTTGTTGGAAAACCTTTGTTCAAGAGGAGGAGGAAGGGATGACTCCTTATATGTCAGTCCCGGGAGTCGGACTTGCAAACACGGTGCGGTTTGCATGGAGAGAAAAGGACAGGGAGCCTTTTGGAAGAGAGGAGTTTGGGAGGAATGTGCTGATGGGGGTGCTTAAGCTGGGGGTGGAAGATGTCTTTTGCCTCCAGGAGAATGCAGCAGAAAGAGCCTTTGAGGTTACTCTCTACAAAGAGGAAAAGCACGACGAGATAATGCAGAGGGCGAGAGTGATCGAGAAGGAGAGTCCTATATGCCATTATGTGGTGAGAAGTCTGGCTAAGAACAATTTTAGAATAGTTACGGTCAAGATGTACAACCCCTATGTGAAGGAAGAGGACGTGAGGGCATTCTTGGGGAGGTATATGACCAACATCTCCTCAGCAAGGCTCCTGAAGGACACACTTGGGTTTTGGGATGGGAGGAGGAGATTTCAGGCGCTCCTCAAGGAAGACCCGGGGGGTATAGGAGGTTACCTCCATCCTCCAGCTATGTTCTCCCTGGGGGCTGACAGGGGGACATTGCATTATGCACGTCAGCCTCCGTTCTGCAGGCGTTGTATGGCCTACGGCCATATACTAGCCTCGTGCAGCAAGATGAAGTATAGGTACTGTGGATCGAGTGAGCACGAGGCTAGGGATTGTGTAGAGCCGAGGGCATGCCATGGATGTGGCTCGGTAGCGCACCTGTGGCAGGACTGCCCGGCTAGGCGTGGGTCATACGCGTCTGCAGCTGGGGGGGGAGCGAGAGCGGGGGATGGAGGAAGGAAAGAACGGGAGGAAGGAGGTGGCGGAGGAGGAAGGACTGCGCAGAAAGAGTCTGGGAGAGAGGAAGAGGAGGCGGAGGGGAGGATCGGGACAGAAGGAGAGGTGGTCGGGAAGGAAGGAGAGGTGGTCAGGATGGAAGGAGAGTTGGTCGGGTCTGAAGGAGAGGTGGCCGGGATGGAAGGAGAGGAGGTAGAAGGCTACAAAAAGAAGAAGAAGAAGAAGAAGAAGGCGACGGTGATGGGGGAGAGTGAGGAGACAACAGTGGAGAGGAAGGAGGCGGAGGAGGTTGTGGAGATGGAACCAGAAGGAGAGGCGGAAGGGGAAGGGGGTGTGAAGGGTTGGGGGGACAAGGAAGTGTCGAGGGCAAGGGTGGAGGAGTTGAGAGGGATGGTGAGGGCACTAGTAGAGAAGGAATGGGACAAGGGAAAGGAGAGGGCAAGCGCTATGGGGGACGTTAGGGTACCTGAGCCAAATACGCCTCCGAGCAAGAGGGCAAAGAAGGTGGTGAGGAGGAGGGGTGGAAAGAAAGGGGGGGAAGAACAGGGGGATGGGGAGGTGGCGGGGCCCTCGTGGGCTCCGTCTCCATCCTCCTTTAAACCCCTCGCTGAACTTGACCTCCCAGGGTTGGCCCGAAGCTGGATGATGGAGGGGGAGTCGGACTTTCTCTTTGGGGATGCAGCGTCCCCTGTCCGGAGTCCGGAGGAGGGGGAGGTGATGGACTTGAGTGGGGGGCAGGGGCCGGGTGTCATTGCTGTGTTCAGTGGAGGGGGGAGGGAGGGAGATGGGAGTAATGTAGGGTCACAAGTAGACGGGTTAGAGAAGGGGAGCACTGGGTGAGAAATTGTGGTAATAGAGGTGGCGTAATTTGGTAGTTTGTAGATTATTGATCATTTGGTTTTGGATATGGTCATAGTTGATTTATTTTGAAATGATTATTTGTAGGTTGTTGGAATTTGTATATTTAATTTGTCTGGATTATTGGAAGATTATTGTTTGGTTTTTGATGGTAATAAATATATTTTGATAAAAAAAAATAAAAAAAAATCTGTTCTTATCAGTTTAATATCTGATACGTCCCCCATAGGGGGACTACATATTAAATGGATTTTTCGAACAGGGAGTCGGAAATGGGGCTTGCTCCGTCCGCTCCACGCATCGACCCGGTATTGCAGTACCTCCGGGAACGGTGCAACACTTTTCTCCCGTTGTCAAGGAAAAATACTCATTCACAAAGCTATGTAAACAGCTAGCTTAGCTTAGCTTAGCTTAGCTAGCTTAGCTTAGCTAGCTAGCAGAAGAAGAGAAGGAAAGAAACATTCAAACTGAAAAAAGGGCGAAGCGCCTTTCAATGGGGTCCCCCGTTTCCCGCCATTTTACTTTTCTCCCGTTGTCAAGGAAAAATACTCATTCACAAAGCTATGTAAACAGCTAGCTTAGCTTAGCTTAGCTTAGCTTAGCTAGCTAGCTAGCAGAAGAAGAGAAGGAAAGAAACATTCAAACTGAAAAAAGGGCGAAGCGCCTTTCAATGGGGTCCCCCGTTTCCCGCCATTTTACTTTAAAAAAAAATAAAATTAAAAAAATAATAATAATTGGGCCAGGATTGTGTGTGTGTGTGTGTGTGTGTGTGTGGGTGTGTGTCTCTGTCTCTCTCTGTGTGTGTGTGTGTGGGTGTGGGTGTGTGTCTCTGTCTCTCTGTCTCTCTCTGTGTGTGTGTGTGTCTCTGTCTCTCTGTCTGTGTGTCTCTCTCTCTCTCTCTCTCTCTCTCTCTCTCTCTCTCTCTCTCTCTCTCTCTCTCTCTCTCTCTCTCTCTCTCTCTCTCTCTCTCTCTCTCTCTCTCTCTCTCTCTCTCTCTCTCTCTCTCTCTCTCTCTCTCTCTCTCTCTCTCTCTCTCTCTCTCTCTCTCTCTCTCTCTCTCTCTCTCTCTCTCTCTCTCTCTCTCTCTCTCTCTCTCTCTCTCTCTCTCTCTCTCTCTCTCTCTCTCTCTCTGTGTCTCTCTTGTGTCTCTGTGTCTGTGACCTTCTTTTCATCCACAGCCCTCAAACTTGGAAGAGTGGGTTCCGGGAGCACCCGCGGGGACCCGGCCTACAGTGCACAGAGTGTGTCTCGGGCCCCCGACCTCTGACTTCCATATGACTCTGGTTTCTCTTCATTACGCACAAGCCTTTCGCCTTTTACTAAAGACTTCCGTGGAGAGGAACACTTATGAGTTCAATGTATTTTTGGAGTGGCTTTGCTTCTTGCAGAGCCCGGTATCTTGTTTCAAGAGAAATTGACATAGATGAGCCAGGATAGTGACTTAAAGACGCATTAGCGACTTTTTACAAAAAACACCTGTCTGTCTGTCTCTGTCTGTCTGTCTGTCTGTCTGTCTGTCTGTCTGTCTGTCTGTCTGTCTGTCTGTCTGTCTGTCTGTCTGTCTGTCTGTCTGTCTGTCTGTCTGTCTGTAGCCGGGGAAACGGTGGGTGGCTGGGATTGGAGGAGCCGGCTCTTGCCAACCCACCCGCTGAGGTCTGCCGAGACCCCCGGGGGCCCGGCGGTTGCAGGGTTCCATTTGTGGGTTATCGCTTCTCGGCCTTTTGGCTAAGATCAAGCTTGACACCGAGGTGTCCCACAGCTCGCTTAGCCAGAAGGTCGTCCCAGGAGAGCGGTACAAACTTTTTGAAGTTTTTGATTCTTAAATTTTTTTGGGGATTTTCTTCTTCAATTTGTGGGAAGAAAGATTTGGTGGAGAAGATTTTTTCCAATCTTATGGCAGAGATGGAGCATACTACGGGGAAAAAAACACTGCCTGCATCCTGGGTTGGAGAGATGGAGGAGGACGGGGGGGCGTCAGGAGGAGAGAGGGCGTCCCTGCTGGTGGAGATGGACCAGGGGAGCATCGGGTGAGTCTCCTGTTTTTTTTTTCTTTGGGTTTTTTGGGTTAAATTGTAAATAATTATTAAATAAATATGTCTGTTTCGTTTCTTAGTTTAAATGTTAGAGGGTTGAGGGATTTTGTTAAAAGGAGGGCGGCATTTTGTTATTTAGAGGGGGTGGGTTTTGATTTCTGTTTTTTACAGGAGGTTCACCTGAGGGATGGTGGGGATGTGGCTAGATTTAGGAAGGAATGGGATAAGGGGGAATCTTTTTGGGGCATAGGAGGAGTGCACTCAACAGGAGTAGGAATATTGTGTGGTAATAGAGAGATTAAGGTAGAGAGCACATTTGTTGTAATGCAGGGTAGAGTATTGGGGATAGATGTAGTGTATAGAGAAGCTAGGTATAGGTTAATTGGGGTATATGGGCCACAGGTGGCGGCAGACAGAAGGGAGATGGTGGACTGTCTGGCGCCCCTGTGTGTCACAAATAGGCACTTGGTGATAGGAGGGGACTTTAATATAGATTTAGGGGTAGGTGGTGATAGTAGTGCAGGCGCAATCACCGGGCTAATGGCTTGCCATGGTCTGGTTGATGGCGGCCTGCATACTACTCCGGTAATGGTCGGTCCTACATGGCGCAACTCCAGGGGGGTTGCGCGGAGGCTCGACTACATTTTTATATTCAGGTCTTTGGGTCAGTTGTCTGGGCGCCTGTTGCCTGTGTTCTTCACGGATCACGACGGGGTGTTCCTGCAGGTGGGGTCGCCAGTCTGCCTCTTCGGTAGGGGGTACTGGAAGTTAGATCGGGGTATACTGGAGGGGCAGGCTTTCGTTGACGCATTTTTATGTTTCTTTCGAAGGCTTGACGGCCTCCGGTCTATGTGCGAGGGGGTGTTAGAGTGGTGGGATGTAGTGAAGGTGAGAATAAGGGCTTTTATAATAGGATATTGTAAAAGGAAAAAAAGGGAGGAAAGGAGGGAGGTGGATCGTATCCAAAGGTTAGTTGAACTTGAGTACGAGGCAGGCAACCTCGGCGGGTCAATTGACTGGGAGAGATTCGCAGCCCTAAAGGCGCAGCTCAGGGAGCTGCAGGAGCAGAAGGCTCGAGCTTTCCTGGAGCGTGCGCATAGTGGCTTTCTAGAACATAACGAGACTTGTTCCGCTATGTTCTTTAAGTCGGTTAGGGCCAGGCAGAGTAGGAAGGTAATGCATGGCGTTAGGGAAGAAAACGGTAGTGTAGTAAGTAAACCAGAGGAAATGGTCAGGGTGGCAACTGATCATTTCCGAAGTTTATTTAAGGAAAGGGAGATAGATGTAGAGCAGGGAAACGTGTTTTTAGAACACTTGTCCCGGCGGTTGCCGGAGGACATCAGAGACGTGATGGAGGCCCAGATCTCACTAGAAGAGGTTGAGAGCGCTCTTAGGAGGATGGGAAAAGGGAAGGTGCCTGGGATGGATGGGCTGCCGGCTGAGTTTTACCTCAAGTTTTGGGGTATACTTGGACCAGTGGTCCTCGAAGTCTTGAAGGCCATCCTTGAGACGGGGGTCCCGGGGGGATCAATGGCTGTTGGTGTGCTGTCACTTCTTTATAAGAAGGGGGAAGCAACTGACCTTAGCAACTGGCGGCCGTTGACCATGCTGTGCGTAGATTACAAGATTCTTGCAAAGGTTTTAGCAGACCGGTTGCGCACAGCCCTTCCCTACGTCGTCCACGAGGATCAGACGTGCGGGGTAGAGGGCCGTTCTATAAGATGGAACCTACAGTTGATCAGGGACTCCATCGCCTGGGTTGAAGATAGAGGGCTGCCTTTAATGGTAGCAGCGCTAGATCAGGCGAAAGCCTTTGATCGCGTGAATAGATCTTTTCTATTCAGGGTGTTAGGTAGATTAGGATTTGGGGAGAAGTTTATAGGATGGATCCGTACATTGTATGTCGGAGCGGGGTGCCGAGTAAGTGTAAACAGTCACTTAGGTGATGTTTTTGACCTCTCGTCTGGGGTCAGGCAGGGATGCCCACTCTCGGCTCTCCTTTTCGTTCTGTACATGGAGCCTCTGGGGGCTGCCATTAGGGCAGACACAGGGGTGGAGGGTTTGTTGATCCCTGGAAGCGGTGGACTGCGTGTTAAGATGACGCAGTACGCCGACGACACTTCCTTGCTGTTATGCAAGGACTCGTGCTTGACAAGGTCCCTTGCCATCATTGGGGATTTCACCCGAGCGTCGGGGGCGGTTCTGAATCATGCAAAGTCTTCCGTTAAGTTTTTCGGAAGATGGCGCGGTAGGACGGATGTGCCCGGGGGGTTATCGCTCTGTGAAGGGGCCCTGAGGATTCTCGGGGTCCATTTTGAGACCTCCGGCTCAGCGACGCTGAACTGGAACATGGGTATCGCAGTTGTTCAGAGGAAGCTAGCAATGTGGAAGGCTAGGTCTTTGTCTTTTATAGGTAAGGTCCTGGTCCTAAAGGTGGATGTATTGCCATCTCTTTTGTACTTGGCGTACATCTACCCATTGCCGGCTTGTCTAAGAAGGTATCTAGTGAGGCTCGTGTTTCAGTTCATGTGGGGTGGCAGGTACGAGTGGGTCGCCAGGGTGCGCATGCTCTGTCCCATCGGGGAGGGAGGTAGGGGGGGTACCACATCTCCCCCTCAAGCTGGACGCAATTTTTGTTTCCTTTTTGTTGACGGAGCTTGCTCAGCCAGTCATACACCCGTCCGGTTACCTCCTGCGGGTGTTCTTCTCGTATCAGGCGAGAAGCGTAATGGTGTGGTCTAACGCGGGTCCTCGGGCGGAACAGCTGCCGTGGCACTTTGGCCATGCGGCCAAGTGGCTGCGTGCGCACCCCGAGGTTGAAGTTGCCCGAGTAGGTTTAGATCACAGGCACCTGTACGAGGAGGTCAGGCAGGCAGGGAGTCCTGCGCCTGTAGCGGGCATCTCGTCAGTGGTCTGGGAGGGAGTGCAGGCGCGGGGCCTGGACAACAGGCTCAAGGACCTGAATTGGTTGAGCCTTCATAAGTGCTTGCCGGTACGTGCTATTATGTACCGGCATAGTTTGTCGCGATCCTCCACCTGTCCAAGATCTGCTTGTGGCAGGGAGGAGACTGTGCGCCATGCCTTCTGGGACTGTGCCTTTGCCGGACTAGTCTGGGCTAGGGCACGGGTGTTGCTAGGTATGGTTAGGAGCGACTTTTTGCTGACTTGGGCTAGGTTAGAGCGAGGCGTAGGGAGAGCGAGGGGAACGGAAAGGGACAGGTTTCTGCTCTGGCTTCTCATGAGTCTCTTTAAAAGGGGGCTGTGGGAAGCCAGGCAGAATTTAGTTAAGACAGGGAGAGATTGGGGGGTGGAAGGGATAGTGAGGAGGGTGGAAGGTGATGTGAGGGGGAGGATGAGGAGGGAGGAGATAAAGTGGGGGCAGCATGCGGCACGGGAGAGGTGGAAGGGGGGATTAGGGCTGGGAGTGTTAGAGTGAGGTTTGTAAGGGGATAGATTAGGGAAGGGAAGATAGGGAAGGGTTAGGTATTGGTTAGGTATGACGGGGAGGGGCGATGCTCCCCTGAGGTTGGTTTTTGTTTTGGTGTATTTTGTAAATAATTTGAATTTAGAATGAATGAGAATTAGAATTATGATTTTGTAAAAGAATGAATGGTATTGATGGTAAATAAATTATTTTTTGTAAAAAATAAAAAAAAATCTGTTCTTATCAGTTTAATATCTGATACGTCCCCCATAGGGGGACTACATATTAAATTGATTTTTCGAACAGGGAGTCGGAAATGGGGCTTGCTCCGTCCGCTCCACGCATCGACCCGGTATTGCAGTACCTCCGGGAACGGTGCAACACTTTTCTCCCCGTTGTCAAGGAAAAATACTCATTCACAAAGCTATGTAAACAGCTAGCTTAGCTTAGCTTAGCTTAGCTTAGCTAGCTAGCAGAAGAAGAGAAGGAAAGAAACATTCAAACTGAAAAAAGGGCGAAGCACCTTTCAATGGGGTCCCCCGTTTCCCGCCATTTTACTTTAAAAAAAAAATAAATTGGGCCAGGATTGTGTGTGTGTGTGTGTGTGTGTGTGTGTGTCTCTGTCTCTCTCTGTGTGTCTCTGTCTCTCTGTCTGTGTCTCTGTCTCTCTGTCTGTGTCTCTGTCTCTCTGTCTGTGTCTCTCTCTCTCTCTCTCTCTCTCTCTCTCTCTCTCTCTCTCTCTCTCTCTCTCTCTCTCTCTCTCTCTCTCTCTCTCTCTCTCTCTCTCTCTCTGTGTCTCTGTGTCTGTGACCTTCTTTTCATCCACAGCCCTCAAACTTGGAAGAGTGGGTTCCGGGAGCACCCGTGGGGACCCGGCCTACAGTGCACAGAGTGTGTCTCGGGCCCCCGGCCTCTGACTTCCATATGACTCTGGTTTCTCTTCATTACGCACAAGCCTTTCGCCTTTTACTAAAGACTTCCGTGGAGAGGAACACTTATGAGTTCAATGTATTTTTGGAGTGGCTTTGCTTCTGTCTGTCTGTCTGTCTGTAGCCGGGGAAACGGTGGGTGGCTGGGATTGGAGGAGCCGGCTCTTGCCAACCCACCCGCTGAGGTCTGCCGAGACCCCCGGGGGCCCGGCGGTTGCAGGGTTCCATTTGTGGGTTATCGCTTCTCGGCCTTTTGGCTCAGTTCAAGCTTGACACCGAGGTGTCCTAGAGCCCCTGAGCCAAGAGGTCGTCCCAGGAGAGCGGTAAAAGGTCTGTGATTTATAGAAATCAAGTATCTCTAATTTTTTGGTGTTTTTCCCTCCTTTTTTTTCCCTCCCTTTTTTGGGTTTGTTTTTTGGTTTTACTGGAGGAGAGCGTCGATCTCCTTGCGGAGATGGCGCAGTTTTCATCAGGTGGGCCAGTACCTGGGATAGGGTTAGCAAATACCCTGCGTTTTGCGTGGAAAGAAAAAGATGTGGATCCATTTGGAAGAGAAGCTTTCGGAAGAACCATCCTGATTGGGTTGCTGAAACTGTCAGTGAAGGAAGTCTTTTGCCTTCAAGGGAATTCTTTGGACGGGTCATTTGATGTGGCTTTCTTCACAGAAAACAAACATGACGAGATCCTGAAGAAAGTGAGAGCGGTGGGAGATACAAGGCCGATGTGCCATTACATGGTCAAGAGCTTGGCTAGGAATAATTTCCGGATTGTGACGGTGAACATGTATAACCCTTACGTAAAGGATGAAGAGGTGAGGGCCTTTCTGGGGAGATATATGGATAATGTCTCCTCAGGAAGGCCCCTAAAGGACTCGCTGGGATTTTGGACCGGGAGAAGAGCTTTCCAGGCGCTCCTAAGGGAAGACCCTAGGGGAGTGGGAGGGTACCTCCATCCCCCGGCGATGTTCTCCCTGGGGGCTGACAGGGGGACGTTATACTACGCACGTCAGCCCCCATTCTGCAGGCGCTGTATGGCCTATGGACACATCCTGGCCTCGTGCAGCACTCGTAAGTGCAGATTTTGTGGATCGGGGGAGCACGAGGCCAAGGACTGTGACGAGCCGAAGGCGTGCCACGGGTGTGGTTCCACTCAGCACCTGTGGCGCGATTGCCCGGCTCGTCAGCGGTCATACGCGTCTGCAGTTGGAGGGGGAGCAGGAGCGGGGGATGGGGGAAGAAGAGGAGGGCCAGTCCAGGACAAAAAGAAAGAAGAGGAGAAGAAGAATGAAAATAAAGGAACGGAAGAAAAAGAGAAAACAACAGTGGAGGGAGTGGTGGGGGAGGGGGTGCCTGGGGCAGGACCTGTGGGAGGGGTGCCTGTGAAAGGACCGGTGGAGGGGGGGGGGGTGCCTGGGGCAGGACCTGTGGGAGGGGTACCTGTGAAAGGACTGGGGGAGGGGGGGGGGGTGTCTGGGGAAGGGCCGGTGGGGGTGGGGGGGGTGCCTGTGGCAGGAACGGTGGAGGGGGAGGGAGGGAGAGAGGGGGTGAAGGAGTGGGGGGATAGCCTGTCGGGCTTCCTAGAGGAAGAATTGAGGGAAATGGTGGAGGAGCTAGCGGGGAAGGGAGGTTGTGTCTCCCCGCTACCTTCTTCACCAAAAAAGAAGAAGGAGAAGAAAGGGAAGAGGAAGGGGAGCTCGACAGGAAGTGAGAGGGAGGGGGGTGTGGAGGGGGAGGGGGGGGCTAAGAGATCGGCAGGGGGGAGTTCATTGGCCTCCCTGTTTGCCTCAGCCCCTCAAAATTTAGTGGGGGGTGACTCCGTGGAGGGGTCTGGGGGCTGTTTGTCAGAGGGATCTCAACTCCTGTTTGAGGAGATGGGATCCCCTGCACTCAGCCCCGAGGCAGACAGGGAGGGGGGGTTGGAGGATGGGGAGGAACCCAGGATGCAGGGCAATAGGCCTAACACACTGCCTGCATCCTGGGTTGGGGAGATGGAGGAGGACGGGGGGGCGTCAGGAGGAGAGAGGACGTCCCCGCCGGTGGAGATGGACCAGGGGAGCATCGGGTGAGTCTCCTGTTTTTTCATTGGGTTTTGGGTTAGATTGTTTGTATGGTTAAATAAATATGTCTGTTTCTTTTTTTAGTTTAAATGTTAGAGGGTTGAGGGATTTTGTTAAAAGGAGGGCGGTATTTAGTTATTTAGAGGGGGTGGGCTTTGATTTCTGTTTTTTACAGGAGGTTCACCTGAGGGATGGTGGGGATGTGATTAGATTTAGGAGAGAGTGGGATAAAGGGAAATCTTTTTGGGGCATAGGAGGGGTGCACTCAACAGGAGTAGGAATATTGTGTGGGAATAGAGAAGTTAAGGTAGAGAACACTTTTGTAATAATGCAGGGTAGAGTATTGGGGATAGATGTAGTGTATAGAGAAGCTAGGTATAGATTAATTGGGGTATATGGGCCACAGGTGGCGGCAGACAGAAGGGAGATGGTGGACTGTCTGGCGCCCCTGTGTGTCACAAATAGGCACTTGGTGATAGGAGGGGATTTTAATATAGATTTAGGGGTAGGTGGTGATAGTAGTGCAGGCGCAATCACCGGGCTAATGGCTTGCCATGGTCTGGTTGATGGTGGCCTGCATACTACTCTGGTAATGGTCGGTCCTACATGGCGCAACTCCAGGGGGGTTGCGCGGAGGCTCGACTACATTTTTATATCCAGGTCTTTGGGTCAGTTGTCTGGGCGCCTGTTGCCTGTGTTCTTCACGGATCACGACGGGGTGTTCCTGCAGGTGGGGTCGCCAGTCTGCCTCTTCGGTAGGGGGTACTGGAAGCTAGATCGGGGTATACTGGAGGAGCAGGCTTTCGTTGACGCATTTTTTTGTTTCTTTCGAAGGCTTGACGGCCTCCGGTCTATGTGCGAGGGGGTGTTAGAGTGGTGGGATTTAGTGAAGGTGAGAATTAGGGCTTTTATAATAGGCTATTGTAAAAGGAAAAAAAGGGAGGAAAGGAGGGAGGTGAATCGTATCCAAAGGTTAGTTGAACTTGAGTACGAGGCAGGCAACCTCGGCGGGTCAATTGACTGGGAGAGATTCGCAGCCCTAAAGGCGCAGCTCAGGGAGCTGCAGGAGCAGAAGGCTCGAGCTTTCCTGGAGCGTGCGCATAGTGGCTTTCTAGAACATAATGAGACTTGTTCCGCTATGTTCTTTAAGTCGGTTAGGGCCAGGCAGAGTAGGAAGGTAATGCATGGCGTTAGGGAAGAAAACGGTAGTGTAGTAAGTAAACCAGAGGAAATGGTCAGGGTGGCAACTGATCATTTCCGAAGTTTATTTAAGGAAAGGGAAATAGATGTAGAGCAGGGAAACGTGTTTTTAGAACACTTGTCCCGGCGGTTGCCGGAGGACATCAGAGACGTGATGGAGGCCCAGATCTCACTAGAAGAGGTTGAGAGCGCTCTTAGGAGGATGGGAAAAGGGAAGGTGCCTGGGATGGATGGGCTGCCGGCTGAGTTTTACCTCAAGTTTTGGGGTATACTTGGACCAGTGGTCCTCGAAGTCTTGAAGGCCATCCTTGAGACGGGGGTCCCGGGGGGATCAATGGCTGTTGGTGTGCTGTCACTTCTTTATAAGAAGGGGGAAGCAACTGACCTTAGCAACTGGCGGCCGTTGACCATGCTGTGCGTAGATTACAAGATTCTTGCAAAGGTTTTAGCAGACCGGTTGCGCACAGCCCTTCCCTACGTCGTCCACGAGGATCAGACGTGCGGGGTAGAGGGCCGTTCTATAAGATGGAACCTACAGTTGATCAGGGACTCCATCGCCTGGGTTGAAGATAGAGGGCTGCCTTTAATGGTAGCAGCGCTAGATCAGGCGAAAGCCTTTGATCGCGTGAATAGATCTTTTCTATTCAGGGTGTTAGGTAGATTAGGATTTGGGGAGAAGTTTATAGGATGGATCCGTACATTGTATGTCGGAGCGGGGTGCCGAGTAAGTGTAAACAGTCACTTAGGTGATGTTTTTGACCTCTCGTCTGGGGTCAGGCAGGGATGCCCACTCTCGGCTCTCCTTTTCGTTCTGTACATGGAGCCTCTGGGGGCTGCCATTAGGGCAGACACAGGGGTGGAGGGTTTGTTGATCCCTGGAAGCGGTGGACTGCGTGTTAAGATGACGCAGTACGCCGACGACACTTCCTTGCTGTTATGCAAGGACTCGTGCTTGACAAGGTCCCTTGCCATCATTGGGGATTTCACCCGAGCGTCGGGGGCGGTTCTGAATCATGCAAAGTCTTCCGTTAAGTTTTTCGGAAGATGGCGCGGTAGGACGGATGTGCCCGGGGGGTTATCGCTCTGTGAAGGGGCCCTGAGGATTCTCGGGGTCCATTTTGAGACCTCCGGCTCAGCGACGCTGAACTGGAACATGGGTATCGCAGTTGTTCAGAGGAAGCTAGCAATGTGGAAGGCTAGGTCTTTGTCTTTTATAGGTAAGGTCCTGGTCCTAAAGGTGGATGTATTGCCATCTCTTTTGTACTTGGCGTACATCTACCCATTGCCGGCTTGTCTAAGAAGGTATCTAGTGAGGCTCGTGTTTCAGTTCATGTGGGGTGGCAGGTACGAGTGGGTCGCCAGGGTGCGCATGCTCTGTCCCATCGGGGAGGGAGGTAGGGGGGTACCACATCTCCCCCTCAAGCTGGACGCAATTTTTGTTTCCTTTTTGTTGACGGAGCTTGCTCAGCCAGTCATACACCCGTCCGGTTACCTCCTGCGGGTGTTCTTCTCGTATCAGGCGAGAAGCGTAATGGTGTGGTCTAACGCGGGTCCTCGGGCGGAACAGCTGCCGTGGCACTTTGGCCATGCGGCCAAGTGGCTGCGTGCGCACCCCGAGGTTGAAGTTGCCCGAGTAGGTTTAGATCACAGGCACCTGTACGAGGAGGTCAGGCAGGCAGGGAGTCCTGCGCCTGTAGCGGGCATCTCGTCAGTGGTCTGGGAGGGAGTGCAGGCGCGGGGCCTGGACAACAGACTCAAGGACCTGAATTGGTTGAGCCTTCATAAGTGCTTGCCGGTACGTGCTATTATGTACCGGCATAGTTTGTCGCGATCCTCCACCTGTCCAAGATCTGCTTGTGGCAGGGAGGAGACTGTGCGCCATGCCTTCTGGGACTGTGCCTTTGCCGGACTAGTCTGGGCTAGGGCACGGGTGTTGCTAGGTATGGTTAGGAGCGACTTTTTGCTGACTTGGGCTAGGTTAGAACGAGGCGTAGGGAGAGCGAGGGGTACAGAAAGGGACAGGTTTCTGCTCTGGCTTCTCATGAGTCTCTTTAAAAGGGGGCTGTGGGAAGCCAGGCAGAATTTAGTTAAGACAGGGAGAGATTGGGGGGTGGAAGGGATAGTAAGGAGGGTGGAAGGTGATGTGAGGGGGAGGATGAAGAGGGAGGAGATAAAGTGGGGGCAGCATGCGGCACGGGAGAGGTGGAAGGGGGGATTAGGGCTGGGAGTGTTAGAGTGAGGTTTGTAAGGGGATAGATTAGGGATGGGAAGATAGGGAAGGGTTAGGTATTGGTTAGGTATGACGGGGAGGCTCCCCTGAGGTTTGTTTTTGTTTGGTTTTTGGTGATTTGTTTTTGTAAATATGATATGTAAGAGTGAATGAGAATTATAATTTTGTAAATAGTATGAATGGTATTGAGAGTAAATAAATTATTTTTTGTAAAAAAAATAATCTGTTCTTATCAGTTTAATATCTGATACGTCCCCCATAGGGGGACTACATATTAAATGGATTTTTCGAACAGGGAGTCGGAAATGGGGCTTGCTCCGTCCGCTCCACGCATCGACCCGGTATTGCAGTACCTCCGGGAACGGTGCAACACTTTTCTCCCCGTTGTCAAGGAAAAATACTCATTCACAAAGCTATGTAAACAGCTAGCTTAGCTTAGCTTAGCTTAGCTTAGCTTAGCTAGCTAGCAGAAGAAGAGAAGGAAAGAAACATTCAAACTGAAAAAAGGGCGAAGCACCTTTCAATGGGGTCCCCCGTTTCCCGCCATTTTACTTTAAAAAAAAGGATTGTGTGTGTGTGTGTGTGTGTGTGTCTCTGTCTCTCTCTGTGTGTGTGTGTGTCTCTGTCTCTCTGTCTGTGACTATCCCCCCAGTCCCGCACCCCCTCTCCCCCCTCCCCCTCCCCCGGCCCTGCCACAGACACCCCCCCTTCCCCCACAGGTCCAGCCACAGGCACCCCTCCCACACGTCCTGCCACCGGCACCCCCTCCACAGACCCCCCTCCCACTATTGTTCTCTCTCGCTCTCCTTTGCTTCCATGTTCCTCCTTCCCTTCTTCTGCTCCAGTTCTTTCTTTTCCCACTTCTTCTCCTTCGGTCGCTCCTTTCTTCTCTTCTTTTCGTTCTTTCCTTTCGTCCTTTTCTTTTTGGTTCTCGCTCTTGGCTTGATCTTGACTTCCTCCCCCTCCTCTTCTACCCCCATCCCCTGCTCCTGCCCCCCCTCCTACTGCAGACGCGTATGACCGCTGACGAGCCGGGCAATCGCGCCACAGGTGTTGAGTGGAGCCACACCCGTGGCAAGCCTTCGGCTCGTCACAGTCCTTGGCCTCGTGCTCCCCAGATCCACAAAATCTACACTTTCTAGTGCTGCACGAGGCCAGGATGTGTCCATAGGCCATACAGCGCCTGCAGAATGGGGGCTGACGTGCATAATATAATGTCCCCCTGTCAGCCCCCAGGGAGAACATAGCTGGGGGATGGAGGTACCCTCCCACTCCCCTGGGATCCTCCCTGAGGAGGGCCTGAAACCCTCTCCTCCCCGTCCAAAAACCTAACGAGTCTGTGAGGTGCCTTCCTGAGGAGACATTATCCATATATCTCCCCAGGAAGGCTCTCACCTCTTCATCCTTGACATAGGGGTTGTAAACGTTCACCGTCACAATCCTAAAATTGTTCTTTGCCAAGCTCTTGACCTCGTAATTGCCCATCGGCCCCGTGCCTCCAACTTCTTTTATCTTCTTGAGAACCTCGTCGTGTTTGCTCTCTGTGTAAAACGCGACGTCGAAAACTCCCTCCAAAGAGTTCCCTTGTAGGCAAAAAACTTAATTTACCTTTAGCTTCAATACCCCGATCAAAATGGTCCTATCAAAATGGTCCTACCAAACGTTTCCCGTCCAAAAGGATCTTTGGTCTTCTCCCTCCACGAAAACCGAATTGTGTTTGCAAGTCCAGTCCCTGGGACCGACCTATATGATGAGTTTTGCGCCATCTCCGCAAGGATGATGGCGCGCAAGTTTCCCACACTTTTTCCAAAAACAGAAAAATGCTTGAAAAAAATGCAAAAAGTTGTACCGCTCTCCTGGGACGACCTTCTGGCTAAGCGAGCTGTGGGACACCTCGGTGTCAAGCTTGATCTTAGCCAAAAGGCCGAGAAGCGATAACCCACAAATGGAACCCTGCAACCGCCGGGCCCCCGGGGGTCTCGGCAGACCTCAGCGGGTGGGTTGGCAAGAGCCGGCTCCTCCAATCCCAGCCACCCACCGTTTCCCCGGCTACAGACAGACAGACAGACAGACAGACAGACAGACAGACAGACAGACAGACAGACAGACAGGCAGGCAGGCAGGCAGGCAGGCAGGCAGGCAAGCAGGCGTTTTTTGTAAAAAGTCGCTAATGCGTCTTTAAGTCACTATCCTGGCTCATCTATGTCAATTTCTCTTGAAACAAGATACCGGGCTCTGCAAGAAGCAAAGCCACTCCAAAAATACATTGAACTCATAAGTGTTCCTCTCCACGGAAGTCTTTAGTAAAAGGCGAAAGGCTTGTGCGTAATGAAGAGAAACCAGAGTCATATGGAAGTCAGAGGCCGGGGGCCCGAGACACACTCTGTGCACTGTAGGCCGGGTCCCCGCGGGTGCTCCCGGAACCCACTCTTCCAAGTTTGAGGGCTGTGGATGAAAAGAAGGTCACAGACACAGAGACACAAGAGACACAAGAGACACAGAGAGAGAGAGAGAGAGAGAGAGAGAGAGAGAGAGAGAGAGAGAGAGAGAGAGAGAGAGAGAGAGAGAGAGAGAGAGAGAGACACAGACAGAGAGACAGAGACACAGACAGAGAGACAGAGACACACACACACACAGAGAGAGACAGAGACACACACACACACACACACACAATCCTGGCCCAATAAAATGGCGGGAAACGGGGGACCCCATTGAAAGGTGCTTCGCCCTTTTTTCAGTTTGAATGTTTCTTTCCTTCTCTTCTTCTGCTAGCTAGCTAAGCTAAGCTAAGCTAAGCTAAGCTAAGCTAAGCTAGCTGTTTACATAGCTTTGTGAATGAGTATTTTTCCTTGACAACGGGAGAAAAGTGTTGCACCGTTCCCGGAGGTACTGCAATACCGGGTCGATGCGTGGAGCGGACGGAGCAAGCCCCATTTCCGACTCCCTGTTCGAAAAATCCATTTAATATGTAGTCCCCCTATGGGGGACGTATCAGATATTAAACTGATAAGAACAGATTTTTTTTTTTTTTTTATCAAAATATATTTATTACCATCAAAAACCAAACAATAATCTTCCAATAATTCAGACAAATTAAATATACAAACTCCAACAAACTACAAATAATCATTTCAAAATTAATCAACTATGACCATATCCAAAACCAAATAATCGATAACCTACAAACTACCAAATTACGCCACCTCTATTACCACAATTTCTCACCCAGTGCTCCCCTTCTCTATCCCGTCTAATTGTGACCCTACATTACTCCCATCTCCCACCATCCCCCCTCCACTGAACACAGCAATGACACCCGGCCCCTGCCCCCCACTCAAGTCCATCACCCCCCCCTCCTCCGGACTCCGGACAGGGGATGCTGCATCCCCAAAGAGAAAGTCCGACTCTCCCTCCATCATCCAGCTTCGGGCCAACCCTGGGAGGTCAAGTTCAGCGAGGGGTTTAAATGATGAGGGAGACGGAGCCCACGAGGGCCCCGCCACCTCCCCATCCCCCTGTTCTTCCCCCCCTTTCTTTCCACCCCTCCTCCTCACCACCTTCTTTGCCCTCTTGCTCGGAGGCGTATTTGGCTCAGGTACCCTAACGTCACCCATAGCGCTTGCCCTCTCCTTTCCCTTGTCCCATTCCTTCTCTACCAGTGCCCTCACCATCCCTCTCAACTCCTCCACCCTTGCCCTCGACACTTCCTTGTCCCCCCAACCCTTCACACCCCCTTCCCCTTCCGCCTCTCCTTCTGGTTCCATCTCCACAACCTCCTCCGCCTCCTTCCTCTCCACTGTTGTCTCCTCACTCTCCCCCATCACCGTCGCCTTCTTCTTCTTCTTCTTCTTCTTCTTGTAGCCTTCTACCTCCTCTCCTTCCATCCCGGCCACCTCTCCTTCAGACCCGACCAACTCTCCTTCCATCCTGACCACCTCTCCTTCCTTCCCGTTCACCTCTCCTTCTGTCCCGATCCTCACCTCCGCCTCCTCTTCCTCTCTCCCAGACTCTTTCTGCGCAGTCCTTCCACCTCCGCCACCTCCTTCCTCCCGTTCTTTCCTTCCTCCATCCCCCGCTCTCGCTCCCCCCCCAGCTGCAGACGCGTATGACCTCCGCCGAGTCGGGCAATCCCGCCACAGGTGTGTTACTGAGCCACACCCGTGGCATTTCTTCGGCTCGACGCAGTCCCCGGCCTCGTGCTCTTCCGAACCACAGAACCTGCACCTCCTGGCGTCACACGAGGCCAGGGTATGGCCATAGGCCATACACCGCCTGCAGAACGGAGGCTGACGGGCATAGCTCAACGTCCCCCTGTCAGCCCCCAGGGAGAACATCGCTGGGGGATGTAGGTAACCGTCCAATCCTTTTGGGTCTTCCCTGAGGAGGACCTGAAAGCATCTCCTCCCATTCCAAAAGCCAAGGGAATCTTTCTGGTACCTTGCTGAGGAGATGCTATCCAGGTACCTCCCCAGAAAGGCCCTCACCTCATCGTCTTTAACATGGGGGTTATACATTGTAACCGTCACCACTCTTAGGTTACTCCTCGCCAGGCCTGTGACAATGTAGTGACACATCGGACTTTCAGTCTCCAATTCCCTCGCCTTCCGCATCATTTCTTCGTATTTCTCTTCTGTATACAACGTCACATCATAGGCTCTCTCTAAAGGATTATCCTGGAGGCACAACACGTCCTTTACCGAAAGCTTCAGCTGTCCCATCAGCAGCATCCTGCCAAAAGCCTCCCTTACGAACGGCTCCCTCTCCTTCTCCTTCCATGCGAAACGTATGGTGTTGGCAAGTCCAGCCCAAGGGACCGACTTGTATGTTGCATCCCGTGCCATCTCCACCAGGTAAATGGTACCCTCAAATAGCTTTTCCAAAAAACCAACTACCAAAGTAACTCCTCAATAGAATTCCAGACAAGGAATACCTGCCAAAAACCTATCGCCTTCCTACCTTCGACCTTCTGACTCAGCGGGCTTTGGGGCACCTCGGTACCAAGCTTGATCTGAGCCAAAAGGCCGAGAAGCGATAACCCACAAATGGAACCCTGCAACCGCCGGGCCCCCGGGGGTCTCGGCAGACCTCAGCGGGTCTGTCTGTCTGTCTGTAGCCGGGGAAACGGTGGGTGGCTGGGATTGGAGGAGCCGGCTTTTGCCAACCCACCCGCTGAGGTCTGCCGAGACCCCCGGGGGCCCGGCGGTTGCAGGGTTCCATTTGTGGGTTATCGCTTCTCGGCCTTTTGGCTCAGATCAAGCTTGGTACTGAGGTGCCCCAGAGCTCGCTGAGCCAAAAGGTCGAAGGTAGGATAGATAGGAGAGGGAGAAGTTGCTGTTTTTTTCCCTCCAAAAAGGGGAATCGGTTTTTTTCGTTTTTCTGGTTCTTTTTTTGTATTTTGGCTTCTTTTAGGAAGAGAGCTTTTTTGATTAAAATGGAGCAACAAAGACCCAACAGGGCTGTTCCAGGGATCGGTTTGGCGAACACACTGAGGTTTGCCTGGACAGACAAAGAGGTGGAAGCATGGGGGAGGGAAACATTTGGAAGGAACATTCTGATGGGGTTCCTGGGGCTGAAAGTAAAGGATGTCATGTGCCTGCAAGGGAACCCTAATGAAAACGCCTTTGATGTGACTTTTCATATGGAAGAAGGACATGATAGAGCAATGAAGATGGCGAAGGAAGGAAAAAAAGAAGGACCCCTGTGCCATTATGCGGTGACCAGCCTGGCCAAGAACAACTTCAGGGTGGTCACCGTAAACATGTACAATCCGCATGTGAAGGACGAAGAAGTGAGGGCCTTTCTGGGGAGATATATGGACAATGTCTCCTCAGCAAGGTACCTCAGGGACTCCCTGGGTTTCTGGAACGGGAAGAGAGGCTTCCAGGCGTTACTCAGGGAGTCCCCGAAGAGTGTGGATGGCTACCTCCATCCCCCGGCGATGTTCTCCCTGGGGGCTGACAGGGGAACACTATACTACGCCCGTCAGCCTCCATTTTGCAGGCGTTGTATGGCCTACGGCCATACCCTGGCCTCGTGCAGCACCAAGAAGTGTCGTTTTTGTGGGTCAGAAGAGCACGAGGCCAAGGAGTGTGACGAGCCCAAGGCTTGCCACGGGTGTGGCTCGAAAGCACACCTGTGGCGCGATTGCCCGGCTCGTCACAGGTCATACGCGTCTGCAGCTGGGGGGGGAACGGGGGATGGGGGGAGGAAAGAAAGGACGCATGCGGATTGTACGGATGGCACAGGGGAAAGGAAGAAGCAGGAAGAAGAGATGAGAAGGAAGAGACGGGAAGAAGGAAAGAACGGAAAAGAAGAGGAGAAGAAGACGGAAGGAGCAGAGAAGAGGGAGAGTGGGACAGTGGTGCGGAAAGGAGTGGAAGAGGGAACGGTGACAGTGATTGGAAAGGAGGGAGGGGTGGTGGTGCTAGGGGAGGGGGTGGGAGGGGGAGGTGGAGGGAGGGAGTGGGGGGACTGCCTGCCAGATTTCCTAGAGGATGAGACGAGGGAATTGGTGGAGGAGTTAGCGGGGAAGGGACGTTGTGTCTCCCCGCTACCTCCTTCACCAAAGAAGAAGGGGAAGAAGAGGGGAAGTCGGGCAGGGAGTGAGAGGGAGGGGGGGTGGGGAGGGGGAGGGGGTTTCATTGGCCTCTCTGTTTGCCTCAGCCCCTCACAAAATAGTGGGGGATGACTCCGGTGAGGGGTCTGTGGGCAGTTTGTTAGAGGGATCTCAACTCCTGTTTGAGGAGTTGGGATCCCCTGCATTCAGCCCCGAGGCAGACAGGGAGGGGGAGGGTGGGGAGGAACCCAGGATGCAGGGCAATAGGCCTAACACACTGCCTGCATCCTGGGTTGGAGAGATGGAGGAGGACGGGGGGGCGTCAGGAGGAGAGAGGACGTCCCCGCCGGTGGAGATGGACCAGGGGAGCATCGGGTGAGTCTCCTGTTTTTTCTTTGGGTTTTGGGTTAGATTGTAGGTATGATTAAATAAATATGTCTGTTTCTTTTTTTAGTTTAAATGTTAGAGGGTTAAGGGATTTTGTTAAAAGGAGGGCGGTATTTAGTTATTTAGAGGGGGTGGGCTTTGATTTCTGTTTTTTACAGGAGGTTCACCTGAGGGATGGTGGGGATGTGGTTAGATTTAGGAGAGAGTGGGATAAAGGGAAATCTTTTTGGGGCATAGGAGGGGTGCACTCAACAGGAGTAGGAATATTATGTGGTAATAGAGAAGTTAAGGTAGAGAACACTTTTGTAATAATGCAGGGTAGAGTATTGGGGATAGATGTAGTGTATAGAGAAGCTAGGTATAGATTAATTGGGGTATATGGGCCACAGGTGGCGGCAGACAGAAGGGAGATGGTGGACTGTCTGGCGCCCCTGTGTGTCACAAATAGGCACTTGGTGATAGGAGGGGATTTTAATATAGATTTAGGGGTAGGTGGTGATAGTAGTGCAGGCGCAATCACCGGGCTAATGGCTTGCCATGGTCTGGTTGATGGTGGCCTGCATACTACTCCGGTAATGGTCGGTCCTACATGGCGCAACTCCAGGGGGGTTGCGCGGAGGCTCGACTACATTTTTATATCCAGGTCTTTGGGTCAGTTGTCTGGGCGCCTGTTGCCTGTGTTCTTCACGGATCACGACGGGGTGTTCCTGCAGGTGGGGTCGCCAGTCTGCCTCTTCGGTAGGGGGTACTGGAAGCTAGATCGGGGTATACTGGAGGAGCAGGCTTTCGTTGATGCATTTTTTTGTTTCTTTCGAAGGCTTGACGGCCTCCGGTCTATGTGCGAGGGGGTGTTAGAGTGGTGGGATTTAGTGAAGGTGAGAATTAGGGCTTTTATAATAGGCTATTGTAAAAGGAAAAAAAGGGAGGAAAGGAGGGAGGTGAATCGTATCCAAAGGTTAGTTGAACTTGAGTACGAGGCAGGCAACCTCGGCGGGTCAATTGACTGGGAGAGATTCGCAGCCCTAAAGGCGCAGCTCAGGGAGCTGCAGGAGCAGAAGGCTCGAGCTTTCCTGGAGCGTGCGCATAGTGGCTTTCTAGAACATAATGAGACTTGTTCCGCTATGTTCTTTAAGTCGGTTAGGGCCAGGCAGAGTAGGAAGGTAATGCATGGCGTTAGGGAAGAAAACGGTAGTGTAGTAAGTAAACCAGAGGAAATGGTCAGGGTGGCAACTGATCATTTCCGAAGTTTATTTAAGGAAAGGGAAATAGATGTAGGGCAGGGAAACGTGTTTTTAGAACACTTGTCCCGGCGGTTGCCGGAGGACATCAGAGACGTGATGGAGGCCCAGATCTCACTAGAAGAGGTTGAGAGCACTCTTAGGAGGATGGGAAAAGGGAAGGTGCCTGGGATGGATGGACTGCCGGCTGAGTTTTACCTCAAGTTTTGGGGTATACTTGGGCCAGTGGTCCTCGAAGTCTTGAAGGCCATCCTTGAGACGGGGGTCCCGGGGGGTTCAATGGCTGTTGGTGTGCTGTCACTTCTTTATAAGAAGGGGGAAGCAACTGACCTTGGCAACTGGCGGCCGTTGACCATGCTGTGCGTAGATTACAAGCTACTTGCAAAGGTCTTAGCGGATCGGTTGCGCACAGCCCTTCCCTACGTCGTTCACGAGGATCAGACGTGTGGGGTTGAGGGCCGCTCTATTCGATGGAACCTACAGTTGATTAGGGACTCCATCGCCTGGGTTGAAGATAGAGGGCTGCCTTTAATGGTAGCAGCGCTAGATCAGGCGAAAGCCTTTGATCGCGTGAATAGATCTTTTCTATTCAGGGTGTTAGGTAGATTAGGATTTGGGGAGAAGTACATAGGATGGATCCGTGCATTATATGTCGGAGCGGGGTGCCGAGTAAGTGTAAATAGTCACTTAGGTGACGTTTTTGACCTCTCGTCTGGGGTCAGGCAGGGATGCCCACTCTCGGCTCTCCTCTTCGTTCTGTACATGGAGCCTCTGGGGGCTGCCATTAGGGCAGACACAGGGGTGGAGGGTTTGTTGATCCCTGGAAGCGGTGGGCTGCGTGTTAAGATGACGCAGTACGCCGACGACACTTCCTTGCTGCTATGCAAGGACTCGTGCTTGACAAGGTCCCTTGCCATCATTGGGGATTTCACCCGAGCGTCGGGGGCGGTTCTGAATCATGCAAAGTCTTCCGTTAAGTTTTTCGGAAGATGGCGCGGTAGGACGGATGTGCCCGGGGGGTTATCTCTCTGTGAGGGGGCCCTGAGGATTCTCGGGGTCCATTTTGAGACCTCCGGCTCAGCGACGCTGAACTGGAACATGGGTATCGCAGTTGTTCAGAGGAAGCTAGCAATGTGGAAGGCTAGGTCTTTGTCTTTTATAGGTAAGGTCCTGGTCCTAAAGGTGGATGTATTGCCATCTCTTTTGTACTTGGCGTACATCTACCCATTGCCGGCTTGTCTGAGAAGGTATCTAGTGAGGCTCGTGTTTCAGTTCATGTGGGGTGGCAGGTACGAGTGGGTCGCCAGGGTGCGCATGCTCTGTCCCATCGGGGAGGGAGGTAGGGGGGTACCACATCTCCCCCTCAAGCTGGACGCAATTTTTGTTTCTTTTTTGTTGACGGAGCTTGCTCAGCCAGTCATACACCCGTCCGGTTACCTCCTGCGGGTGTTCTTCTCGTATCAGGCGAGAAGCGTAATGGTGTGGTCTAACGCGGGTCCTCGGGCGGAACAGCTGCCGTGGCACTTTGGCCATGCGGCCAAGTGGCTGCGTGCGCACCCCGAGGTTGAAGTTGCCCGAGTAGGTTTAGATCACAGGCACCTGTACGAGGAGGTCAGGCAGGCAGGGAGTCCTGCGCCTGTAGCGGGCATCTCGTCAGTGGTCTGGGAGGGAGTGCAGGTGCGGGGCCTGGACAACAGGCTCAAGGACCTGAATTGGTTGAGCCTCCATAAGTGCTTGCCGGTACGTGCCATTATGTACCGGCATAGTTTGTCGCGATCCTCCACCTGTCCAAGATCTGCTTGTGGCAGGGAGGAGACTGTGCGCCATGCCTTCTGGGACTGTGCCTTTGCCGGACTAGTCTGGGCTAGGGCACGGGTGTTGCTAGGTATGGTTAGGAGCGACTTTTTGCTGACTTGGGCTAGATTAGAGCGAGGCGTAGGGAGAGCGAGGGGTACGGAAAGGGACAGGTTTCTGCTCTGGCTTCTCATGAGTCTCTTTAAAAGGGGGCTGTGGGAAGCCAGGCAGAATTTAGTCAAGACAGGGAGAGATTGGGGGGTGGAAGGGATAGTAAGGAGGGTGGAAGGTGATGTGAGGGGGAGGATGAAGAGGGAGGAGATAAAGTGGGGGCAGCATGCGGCACGGGAGAGGTGGAAGGGGGGATTCGGGCTGGGAGTGTTAGAGTGAGGTTTGTAAGGGGATAGATTAGGGATGGGAAGATAGGGAAGGGTTAGGTATTGGTTAGGTATGACGGGGAGGGACGATGCTCCCCTGAGGTTTGTTTTTGTTTGGTTTTTGGTGTTTTGTTTTTGTAAATATGATATGTAAGAGTGAATGAGAATTATGATTTTGTAAATAGTATGAATGGTATTGAGTGTAAATAAATTATTTTTTGTAAAAAAAAAAATCTGTTCTTATCAGTTTAATATCTGATACGTCCCCCATAGGGGGACTACATATTAAATGGATTTTTCGAACAGGGAGTCGGAAATGGGGCTTGCTCCGTCCGCTCCACGCATCGACCCGGTATTGCAGTACCTCCGGGAACGGTGCAACACTTTTCTCCCGTTGTCAAGGAAAAATACTCATTCACAAAGCTATGTAAACAGCTAGCTTAGCTTAGCTTAGCTTAGCTTAGCTAGCTAGCAGAAGAAGAGAAGGAAAGAAACATTCAAACTGAAAAAAGGGCGAAGCTTCTCGGCCTTTTGGCTCAGATCAAGCTCGGTACTGAGGTGCCCCAGAGCCCGCTGAGTCAAAGGTCGAAGGCCGGTGAGCGTTAAAAGTTTTTCTGGGAATTTTGCTAAAAATTTCTGGGAAAAAATTATTAAACTACAGCTATACAGATATGGCTGGTAGTGGGAGCACAGGGTCGGTTCCGAGGGCCGGACTGAAGAACACCATTCGGTTTGCATGGAAGAAGGACGAGGAAGTACGAATGCCAAGAGATACATTTGGGAGAACTGTGCTGATGGGGGCCCTGAAACTGAAGATCCCAGAGGTGATGTGTCTCCAAGGCAACACTATGGAAGAGGCTTACGACGTGACTCTTCACACAGAAGGAATGTGCGATGTGGTGATGGACAGAGCAAAAGCGGCGGCTGGGGAGAGGCCTTTGTCATTTTTTGACATAACGTGCCTGGCAAAGACCAACTTTAGGACGATAAATGTACATATGTACAATCCGCATGTGGCGGACAGTGCGATAGGAGCGTTCCTGGGCCGGTATTGCGATGTGACGTCGGGGGCAAGGTACGTGAAGGACTCGTTGGGGTTCTGGAATGGACGCCGCCAGTTCCAGGTACTGCTGAGGCCGGATAAAGAAGGTTTCGAAGGCTTCCTCCATCCCCCGGCAGTCTTTTCACTGGGCTCAGACAGGGGGATGCTGTTCTACACCCGTCAACCCCCCTTTTGCAAGAAGTGTAGGGAGTATGGGCACGTAACGGCTGCCTGCAGTAAGGGGAAATGTCGTTTCTGCAGATCGGGGGAGCATGAGGCAAAGGACTGCAGGGAGCCGAAGGAGTGCCATGGGTGTGGTAGTAGACTGCACCTGTTCCGCGACTGCCCGTCTCGTCGGCAGTCATATGCCGAGGCAGCGGCAGGAAGGAAACAAGGAGGAGATTCTGTGGGGGAGCAACTGGAGAGGAAGGACCCAGAGAGGACGGAGCAGGAGAGACCAACCTCACCAACGCCCAGTCCAGGTAGCAAGGCCGGGAAGGAGGTGTCATTAGAGACGCCAGCTATGCAGAAGCCGGCGGTGGAGAAGGCGGGGGGTGGATTGGAGGAGATGGGATCATCACTGGATGGAGTGGAGGGGCTAGGGGCCCTTGTTGAAATGGTGGGAAACCTTCCAGTGTTGGGGTCAAGGGCAGGGGAGTGGGCCTCACACTCCGGTGTGAAGGAACCGTCAGTCGGGGGGGGCGACACAGGAGCCTGAACAGGGCCCCTATGTCGGAAAAAAGAAGAAGCGGAAGAATGAGGTGGGGGACTTAGGGGAGGGGGCGGGCAAGCGTGTGATGGGGGATAAAGAAAACGCTGCTGCCGTGAACCCCCAGTCCTCATCTGTCCCCTTACCCTTAGTGGAGATGGACATGACAACCTCCGCTCTATCTCTGCCTGCGGAGGATGGAGGGTCGCAGGGTGTTTCAGGGGAGCCGGAAACCTCCGCCCCCAACCCTAACCCTTTCCCAGCTTCATGGGTAGATGAAATGGGGGTCATAGAGGAGGGGGGAAACAGGATGTCTCTAGTGGGGTGCGAGCAGGGGGCCACATCTCTAGAGGACCTGTATTCTTCAGACGAGGGGAGCATTTTTGCATCCCTGTCGGACGAGATGGAGCAGGGGAGCATCGGGTGAGCCTCCTGTATTGTTTTTTGTTATTAGTGTTTGTATTTTGATGTTTTCATTATGGATAAATTTACCTTTGTTAGTATAAATGTAAGGGAGTTGAGGGATAGGGTTAAAAGAAGGGAGGTTTTAAGTTATTTAGAGGGGGATATATTTAATTAATAATGAATATTTCTGTTAAATTGTTTAGTTTAAATGTAAGGGGATTAAGGGATTTTGTTAAAAGGAGGGCGGTTTTTAGTTTTTTGGAAGGAGTGGGTTTTGATGTTTGTTTTTTACAGGAGGTTCACCTGAGGGATGGAGGGGATGTTGTGAGGTTTAAGAGGGAGTGGGATAAGGGGGAATAGGTGGGGTTCATTCAACGGGAGTGGGGATTTTGTTTGGTAATAGGGAGATGAAAGTAGAGGGCACTTTTGTAGTAATGCAGGGGAGGGTTTTGGGGGTAGATGTCACTTTTAGGGATAGTAGGTATAGGTTAGTGGTGGTGTATGGACCACAGGTGGCGGCAGAGAGGAGGGAGATGGTGGACTGTCTGACGCCCCTGTGTGTTACAAATAGGCACTTGGTGATAGGAGGGGATTTCAATATAGATTTAGGGATAGGGGGGGATAGCAGTGCAGGCGCTATCACCGGGCTAATGGCTTGCCATGGTCTGGTTGATGGCGGCCTGCACACTACTCCGACAATGGCCGGTCCTACATGGCGCAACTCCAGGGGGGTTGCGCGGAGGCTCGACTACATTTTTGTATCCAGGTCTTTGGGTCAGTTGTCTGGGCGCCTGTTGCCTGTGTTCTTTTCGGACCACGACGGGGTGTTCCTGCAGGTGGGGTCGCCAGTCTGCCTCTTCGGTAGGGGGCACTGGAAGTTAGATCGGGATGTGCTGGAGGAGCAGGCTTTCGTTGACGCCTTTTTTGGTTTCTTTCAGAGGCTTGATGGCCTCCGGTCCATGTGCGAGGGGGTGTTAGAGTGGTGGGACTTAGTCAAGGTAAGGATTAGGGTCTTTATTATAGGATATTGTAAGAGGAGAAAAAGGGAGGAAAGAAGGGAGTTGGATCATATCCAAAGGTTGCTCGAGCTCGAGTACGAGGCAGGCAACCTCGGTGGGTCAGTCGACTGGGTGAGATCCACTGCCCTGAAGGCGCAGCTAAGGGAGCTGCAGGAGCGGAATGCTCGAGCTTTCCTGGAGCGTGCGCATAGTGGCTTTTTAGAACATAATGAGACTTGTTCCGCTATGTTCTTTAAGTCGGTTAGGGCCAGACAGAGTAGGAAGGTAATGCATGGCGTTAGGGAAGAAAATGGTAGTGTAGCTAAAGAACCGGAGGAGATGGTCAGAGTGACCACTGACCATTTCCGAGGTTTCTTTAAGGAGAGGGATGTAGATGTAGAGCAGGGAAGTGTGTTTTTAGAACACTTGTCCCGGCGATTGCCGGAGGACATTAGAGAAGCGATGGAGGCTCAGATTTCCCTTGAAGAGGTTGAGAGCGCCCTCAGGAGGATGGGAAAAGGGAAGGTACCTGGGATGGATGGGCTGCCGGCCGAGTTTTACCTCAAGTTTTGGGGGATACTCGGACCGGTGGTCCTCGAAGTCTTGATGGCCATCCTTGAGACGGGGGTCCCGGGGGGTTCAATGGCCGTCGGTGTGCTGTCACTTCTTTACAAGAAGGGGGACGCCACAGACCTTGGCAACTGGCGGCCGTTGACCATGCTGTGTGTAGACTACAAGTTGCTTGCAAAGGTCCTAGCGGATCGGTTGCGCACAGCCCTTCCCTACGTCGTCCATGAGGATCAGACGTGCGGGGTAGAGGGTCGCTCTATCAGGTGGAACCTGCAGTTGGTCAGGGACTCCATCGCTTGGGTAGAAGATAGAGGGCTGCCTTTAATGGTAGCAGCGCTAGATCAGGCGAAAGCCTTTGATCGCGTGAATAGATCCTTTCTTTACAGGGTGTTAGATAGGTTAGGATTTGGGGAGAAGTTTATAGGATGGATCCGTACTTTATATGTCGGAGCGGGGTGCCGGGTTAGCGTAAACGGTCACATGGGTGACGTTTTTGACCTCTCGTCAGGGGTCAGGCAGGGGTGCCCGCTCTCGGCTCTCCTCTTCGTTCTGTACATGGAGCCTCTGGGGGCTGCCATTAGGGCAGACACAGGGGTGGAGGGCTTGTTGATCCCTGGAAGCGGTGGTATGCGCGTCAAGTTGACGCAGTACGCCGATGACACTTCCTTGCTGCTTTGCAAGGACTCGTGCCTGACAAGGTCCCTTGCCATTATTGGGGACTTCACCCGAGCGTCGGGAGCGGTTCTGAACCACGCAAAGTCTTCCGTAAAATTTTTCGGAAGATGGCGCGGCAGGACGGATGTGCCCGGGGGGTTATCTCTCTGTGAGGGGGCCCTGAGGATTCTCGGGGTCCATTTTGAGACCTCCGGCTCAGCGACGCTGAACTGGAACATGGGTATCGCAGTGGTACAGAAGAAGCTGGCAATGTGGAAGGCTAGGTCTTTGTCTTTTATGGGCAAGGTCCTGGTTCTAAAGGTGGATGTATTGCCATCTCTTTTGTACTTGGCGTACATCTACCCATTGCCTGCTTGTCTGAGGAGGCCTCTAGTGAGGCTTGTGTTTCAGTTCATGTGGGGTGGCAGGTACGAGTGGGTCGCCAGGGCTCGCATGCTCTGTCCCATCGGGGAGGGAGGTAGGGGGATACCACATTTCCCCCTCAAGCTGGATGCAATTTTTGTTTCGTTCTTGTTGACGGAGCTTGCTCATCCAGTGATACACCCGTCCGGCTACCTCCTGCGGGTGTTCTTCTCGTATCAGGCGAGAAGCGTAATGGTGTGGTCTAACACGGGTCCTCGGGCAGAACAGCTGCCGTGGCACTTTGGTCATGCGGCCAAGTGGCTGCGTGCGCACCCCGAGGTTGAAGTTGCCCGAGTAGGTTTAGATCACAGGCACCTGTACGAGGAGGTCAGACAGGCAGGGAGTCCGGCGCCTGTAGCGGGCATCTCGGCAGGGGTCTGGGAGGGAGTGCAGGCGCGTGGCCTGGACAACAGGCTCAAGGACCTGAATTGGTTGAGCCTCCACAAGTGCTTGCCGGTACGTTCCATCATGTACCGGCATAGCTTGGCGCGATCCCCCACCTGTCCAAGATCCACTTGTGGCAGGGAGGAGACTGTGCGTCATGCCTTTTGGGACTGTGCCTTTGCCGGAGTAGTATGGGCTAGGGCACGGGTGTTGTTGGGATTGGTAAGAGGTGATTTTGTGTTGACGTGGGCAAGGTTAGAGAGAGGTGTAGGGAGAGCGAGAGGTACAGATAGGGATAGGTTTCTGCTCTGGCTTCTCATAAGTCTCTTTAAACAGGGGCTTTGGGAAGCCAGGCAGAACTTTGTCAAGACAGGGAGAGATAGGGGGGTGGAAGGAATAGTGAGGAGGGTGGAAGGAGATTTGAGAGGGAGTATGAAGAGGGAGGAGAGGAAGTGGGGGCAGCATGCTGCCCGGGAGAGGTGGAAGGGGGGTTTAGGGCTGGGTGTGATTTAGATGTAATTTAGGTTTGGAAGGGGATAGATTATGACGGAGAGATAGGGAAAGGTAGTTTGTAGGATGACGGGGAGGGATGATGCTCCCCTGAGGTTTTTGTTTGAATGACAATTATGTTTTTGTAAAGAATGAATGGTATCGAACGTAATAAATTATTTTTTCAAAAAAAAAAATTCTGTTCTTATCAGTTTAATATCTGATACGTCCCCCATAGGGGGACTACATATTAAATGGATTTTTCGAACAGGGAGTCGGAAATGGGGCTTGCTCCGTCCGCTCCACGCATCGACCCGGTATTGCAGTACCTCCGGGAACGGTGCAACACTTTTCTCCCATTGTCAAGGAAAAATACTCATTCACAAAGCTATGTAAACAGCTAGCTTAGCTTAGCTTAGCTTAGCTAGCTAGCAGAAGAAGAGAAGGAAAGAAACATTCAAACTGAAAAAAGGGCGAAGCGCCTTTCAATGGGGTCCCCCGTTTCCCGCCATTTTAGTAAAAAAGGATGTTGTGTGTGTGTGTGTGTGTCATTGTGTGTGTCTCTGTCTCTCTGTGTCTCTCTCTGTGTGTGTGTGTGTGTGTCTCTGTCTCTCTGTGTCTCTCTCTGTGTGTGTGTGTGTCTCTGTTTCTCTGTGTCTCTCTCTGTGTGTGTGTGTGTGTGTCTCTGTCTCTCTCTCTGTGTCTCTTGTGTCTCTGTGTCTGTGACCTTCTTTTCATCCACAGCCCTCAAACTTGGAAGAGTGGGTTCCGGGAGCACCCGCGGGGACCCGGCCTACAGTGCACAGAGTGTGTCTCGGGCCCCCGACCTCTGACTTCCATATGACTCTGGTTTCTCTTCATTACGCACAAGCCTTTCGCCTTTTACTAAAGACTTCCGTGGAGAGGAACACTTATGAGTTCAATGTATTTTTGGAGTGGCTTTGCTTCTTACAGAGCCCGGTATCTTGTTTCAAGAGAAATTGACATAGATGAGCCAGGATAGTGACTTAAAGACGCATTAGCGACTTTTTACAAAAAACACCTGCCTGCCTGCCTGCCTGCCTGCCTGTCTGTCTGTCTGTCTGTCTGTCTGTCTGTCTGTAGCCGGGGAAACGGTGGGTGGCTGGGATTGGAGGAGCCGGCTCTTGCCAACCCACCCGCTGAGGTCTGCCGAGACCCCCGGGGGCCCGGCGGTTGCAGGGTTCCATTTGTGGGTTATCGCTTCTCGGCCTTTTGGCTCAGATCAAGCTTGTCACCGAGGTGTCTCAAAGCCCGCTGAGCCAGGAGGTCGAAGTAGAAAGGCGATAGGTTTTTGGCAGGTATTCCTTGTCTGGAATTCTATTGAGAAGTTACTTTGGTAGTTGGTTTTTTGGAAAAGCTATTTGAGGGTACCATTTACCTGGTGGAGATGGCACGGGATGCAACATACAAGTCGGTCCCTTGGGCTGTACTTGCCAACACCATACGTTTCGCATGGAAGGAGAAGGAGAGGGAGCCGTTCGTAAGGGAGGCTTTTGGCAGGATGCTGCTGATGGGACAGCTGAAGCTTTCGGTAAAGGACGTGTTATGCCTCCAGGATAATCCTTTAGAGAGAGCCTATGATGTGACGTTGTATACAGAAGAGAAATACGAAGAAATGATGCGGAAGGCGAGGGAATTGGAGACTGAAAGTCCGATGTGTCACTACATTGTCACAGGCCTGGCGAGTGGTGACGGTTACAATGTATAACCCCCATGTAAAAGACGATGAGGTGAGGGCCTTTCTGGGGAGGTACCTGGATAGCATCTCCTCAGCAAGGTACCAGAAAGATTCCCTTGGCTTTTGGAATGGGAGGAGGTGCTTTCAGGTCCTCCTCAGGGAAGACCCAAAAGGATTGGACGGTTACCTACATCCCCCAGCGATGTTCTCCCTGGGGGCTGACAGGGGGACGTTGAGCTATGCCCGTCAGCCTCCGTTCTGCAGGCGGTGTATGGCCTATGGCCATACCCTGGCCTCGTGTGACGCCAGGAGGTGCAGGTTCTGTGGTTCGGAAGAGCACGAGGCCGGGGACTGCGTCGAGCCGAAGAAATGCCACGGGTGTGGCTCAGTAACACACCTGTGGCGGGATTGCCCGGCTCGGCGGAGGTCATACGCGTCTGCAGCTGGGGGGGGAGCGAGAGCGGGGGATGGAGGAAGGAAAGAACGGGAGGAAGGAGGTGGCGGAGGTGGAAGGACTGCGCCGAAGGAGTCTGGGAGAGAGGAAGAGGAGGCGGAGGTGAGGATCGGGACAGAAGGAGAGGTGAACGGGAAGGAAGGAGAGGTGGTCAGGATGGAAGGAGAGTTGGTCGGGTCTGAAGGAGAGGTGGCCGGGATGGAAGGAGAGGAGGTAGAAAGCTACAAGAAGAAGAAGAAGAAGAAGAAGAAGAAGGCGACGGTGATGGGGGAGAGTGAGGAGACAACAGTGGAGAGGAAGGAGGCGGAGGAGGTTGTGGAGATGGAACCAGAAGGAGAGGCGGAAGGGGAAGGGGGTGTGAAGGGTTGGGGGGACAAGGAAGTGTCGAGGGCAAGGGTGGAGGAGTTGAGAGGGATGGTGAGGGCACTGGTAGAGAAGGAATGGGACAAGGGAAAGGAGAGGGCAAGCGCTATGGGTGACGTTAGGGTACCTGAGCCAAATACGCCTCCGAGCAAGAGGGCAAAGAAGGTGGTGAGGAGGAGGGGTGGAAAGAAAGGGGGGGAAGAACAGGGGGATGGGGAGGTGGCGGGGCCCTCGTGGGCTCCGTCTCCCTCATCATTTAAACCCCTCGCTGAACTTGACCTCCCAGGGTTGGCCCGAAGCTGGATGATGGAGGGAGAGTCGGACTTTCTCTTTGGGGATGCAGCGTCCCCTGTCCGGAGTCCGGAGGAGGGGGGGGGTGATGGACTTGAGTGGGGGGCAGGGGCCGGGTGTCATTGCTGTGTTCAGTGGAGGGGGGATGGTGGGAGATGGGAGTAATGTAGGGTCACAATTAGACGGGATAGAGAAGGGGAGCACTGGGTGAGAAATTGTGGTAATAGAGGTGGCGTAATTTGGTAGTTTGTAGGTTATCGATTATTTGGTTTTGGATATGGTCATAGTTGATTAATTTTGAAATGATTATTTGTAGTTTGTTGGAGTTTGTATATTTAATTTGTCTGAATTATTGGAAGATTATTGTTTGGTTTTTGATGGTAATAAATATATTTTGATAAAAAAAAATAAAAAAAAATCTGTTCTTATCAGTTTAATATCTGATACGTCCCCCATAGGGGGACTACATATTAAATGGATTTTTCGAACAGGGAGTCGGAAATGGGGCTTGCTCCGTCCGCTCCACGCATCGACCCGGTATTGCAGTACCTCCGGGAACGGTGCAACACTTTTCTCCCGTTGTCAAGGAAAAATACTCATTCACAAAGCTATGTAAACAGCTAGCTTAGCTTAGCTTAGCTTAGCTTAGCTTAGCTAGCTAGCAGAAGAAGAGAAGGAAAGAAACATTCAAACTGAAAAAAGGGCGAAGCGCCTTTCAATGGGGTCCCCCGTTTCCCGCCATTTTAGTAAAAAAAATGTTGTGTGTGTGTGTGTGTGTCATTGTGTGTGTCTCTGTCTCTCTGTGTCTCTCTCTGTGTGTGTGTGTGTGTGTCTCTGTCTCTCTGTGTCTCTCTCTGTGTGTGTGTGTCTCTCTGTCTCTCTGTGTCTCTCTCTGTGTGTGTGTGTGTGTGTCTCTGTCTCTCTCTCTGTGTCTCTTGTGTCTCTGTGTCTGTGACCTTCTTTTCATCCACAGCCCTCAAACTTGGAAGAGTGGGTTCCGGGAGCACCCGCGGGGACCCGGCCTACAGTGCACAGAGTGTGTCTCGGGCCCCCGACCTCTGACTTCCATATGACTCTGGTTTCTCTTCATTACGCACAAGCCTTTCGCCTTTTACTAAAGACTTCCGTGGAGAGGAACACTTATGAGTTCAATGTATTTTTGGAGTGGCTTTGCTTCTTGCAGAGCCCGGTATCTTGTTTCAAGAGAAATTGACATAGATGAGCCAGGATAGTGACTTAAAGACGCATTAGCGACTTTTTACAAAAAACACCTGCCTGCCTGCCTGCCTGCCTGCCTGTCTGTCTGTCTGTCTGTCTGTCTGTAGCCGGGGAAACGGTGGGTGGCTGGGATTGGAGGAGCCGGCTCTTGCCAACCCACCCGCTGAGGTCTGCCGAGACCCCCGGGGGCCCGGCGGTTGCAGGGTTCCATTTGTGGGTTATCGCTTCTCGGCCTTTTGGCTCAGTTCAAGCTTGTCACCGAGGTGTCTCAAAGCCCGCTGAGCCAGGAGGTCGAAGTAGAAAGGCGATAAAGGTATTTTTTGGTGATTTTCCCGCCAAAAATCATTCAACACTGTTTCTTTTTCCCTCTTTGTAGAGAGTTGGAGCCGGAGCGAGTGAGCCATTCTCCTGGAGGAGATGGCACGTAAAACACCATCCACGTCAATCCCTGGGATAGGGATTGCAAATACAGTGCGTTTTGCATGGAAAGAGAAGGACATGGAGCCGTTTGGGAGAGAAATTTTTGGGAGGACTCTGCTGATGGGAGTACTTAAGCTCACGGTAAGAGAAGTTCTTTGTCTCCAGGAAAACCCATTAGAGAGAGCTTTTGATGTTACTTTTTTCACCGAGGAAAAGCATCAGGAGATAATGCAGAAGGTGAAAGAAGTGGAGAAGACCAAGCCCATCTGTCACTATGGTGTAACAAGCCTGGCAAAGAACAATTTTAGGGTGGTGACCATTAAGATGTATAACCCGCATGTAAAAGACGAGGAAGTGAGAGCATTTTTGGGTCGATATATGGACAACATCTCAACGGCAAGACACCTAAAGGACTCCCTTGGATTCTGGGATGGCAGGAGAAGCTATCAGGCTCTCCTTAGAGAAGACTCCAAGGGCCTGGGAGGCTATCTCCATCCTCCCGCAATGTTCTCCCTGGGGGCTGACAGGGGGACGTTGTACTATGCGCGTCAGCCCCCGTTCTGCAGGCGCTGTATGGCCTATGGTCATATCCTCGCCTCGTGCAGCACGAAGAAATGCAGAATTTGTGGATCTGCTGAGCACGAGGCGAGGGAGTGTGACGAACCAAAGGCGTGCCACGGGTGTGGCTCGTCAGCACACCTGTGGCGGGAGTGCCCGGTTCGTCACAGGTCATACGCGTCTGCAGCTGGGGGGGAGCAGGAGCGGGGGATGGGGGTAGAGGAGGAACAGGGAGGACGTCGCTGGACCATGGCGTAGGCCCAGAGGAGAAGCAAGGAGTGGCAACAGGAGGGAAGGGGATAGAAACTGGAGCAGAAGAAGGAAAGGATGAACAAAGAAAGAGAGTGGAGGACGTGCCCGTGGCAGGACCGGTGGGGGGGGGAGGGGGTGCTTGTGGCAGGACCGGTGGGGGGGGGAGGGGGTGCCTGTGGCAGGACCTGTGGAGGGGGAGGGGGGGGTGCGGGAGTGGGGAGATAGCATGGAGAGTTTTTTGGTAGAAGAGATGAGGGAAATGGTGGAGGAGCTAGCGGGGAAGAAGGGTAGTGTTTCCCCGCTACCTCCTACACCAAAAAAGGAAAAAAAGAAGCGGAAGATGAAGGGGGGCTCGGTAGGTGGTGAGGGGGAGGGGGGAGTGGATGGGGAGGGGGTAGCAAAAAGAGGGATGGGGGGGGGTAATGTTTGTTTGTCCTCGCTCTTTTCATCAGCTCCTGGAAGTTTGGTGGGGGGAGAGAGCCAGGATGGGGATCCGGGCTGTTTGTCTGAGGGGGGATCCCAACTCCTGTTTGAGGGGATGGGGTCCCCTATCCTCAGTCAGGCAGCCTACAGGGAAAGTGGTGGTGGAGAGCCCGGGATGCAGGACACTCCAATACCTAACAACATGCCTGCATCCTGGTCTCGAGAGATGGAGGAGGACGGGGGGGGCGTCAGGTGTAGAGGGGACGTCCCTGCCGGTGGAGATGGACCAGGGGAGCATCGGGTGAGTCTCCTGTTTTTTCTTTGGGTTTTTTGGGGTTTAGTTGTCGGGTTATTATTAAATGAATGTCGGTTTCTTTTTTTAGTTTAAATGTTAGAGGGTTAAGGGATTTTGTTAAAAGGAGGGCGGTATTTTGTTATTTAGAGGGGGTGGGTTTTGATTTCTGTTTTTTACAGGAGGTTCACCTGAGGGATGGTTGGGATGTGTCTAGATTTAGGAGGGAGTGGATTAAGGGGGAATCTTTTTGGGGCATAGGAGGGGTGCACTCAACAGGAGTAGGGATTTTATGTGGGAATAGAGAGGTTAAGGTAGAGAGCACTTTTGTTATAATGCAGGGTAGAGTATTGGGGATAGATGTTAGGTATAGAGAAGCTAGTTATAGGTTAATTGGGGTGTATGGGCCACAGGTGGCGGCAGACAGGAGGGAGATGGTGGACTGTCTGGCGCCCCTGTGTGTTACAAATAGGCACTTGGTGATAGGGGGGGATTTTAATATAGATTTAGGGGTAGGTGGTGATAGTAGTGCAGGAGCCATCACCGGGCTAATGGCTTGCCATGGTCTGGTTGATGGTGGCCTGCACACTACTCCGGTAATGGTCGGTCCTACATGGCGCAACTCCAGGGGGGTGGCGCGGAGGCTCGACTACGTTTTTCTATCCAGGTCTTTGGGTCAGTTGTCTGGGCGGCTGTTGCCTGTTTTCTTCTCGGATCACGACGGGGTGTTCCTGCAGGTGGGGTCGCCAGTCTGCCTCTTCGGTAGGGGGTACTGGAAGTTAGATCGGGATATACTGGAGGAGCAGGCTTTCGTTGACGCATTTTTTTGTTTCTTTCGAAGGCTTGACGGCCTCCGGTCTATGTGCGAGGGGGTGTTAGAGTGGTGGGATTTGGTTAAGGTGAGGATTAGGGCTTTTATAATAGGGTATTGTAAAAGGAAAAAGAGGGAGGAAAGGAGGGAGGTTGATCGTATCCAAAGGTTAATTGAACTTGAGTACGAGGCAGGCAACCTCGGCGGGTCGATTGACTGGGAGAGATCTGCAGCCCTAAAGGCGCAGCTCAGGGAGCTGCAGGAGCGGAAGGCTCGAGCTTTCCTGGAGCGTGCGCATAGTGGCTTTCTAGAACATAATGAGACTTGTTCCGCTATGTTCTTTAAGTCGGTTAGGGCCAGGCAGAGTAGGAAGGTAATGCTTGGCGTTAGAAAAGAAGATGATAGTGTAGTAAGTAAACCAGAGGAAATGGTCAGGGTGACAACTGATCATTTCCGAGGTTTATTTAAGGAAAGGGAGATAGATGTAGAGCAGGGAAACGTGTTTTTAGAACACTTGTCCCGGCGGTTGCCGGAGGACATTAGAGACGTGATGGAGGCCCAGATCTCACTAGAAGAGGTTGAGAGTGCTCTTAGGAGGATGGGAAAAGGGAAGGTGCCTGGGATGGATGGGCTGCCGGCTGAGTTTTACCTCAAGTTTTGGGGTATACTTGGACCAGTGGTCCTCGAAGTCTTGAAGGCCATCCTTGAGACGGGGGTCCCGGGGGGATCAATGGCTGTTGGTGTGCTGTCAGTTCTTTATAAGAAGGGGGAAGCAACTGACCTTAGCAACTGGCGGCCGTTGACCATGCTGTGCGTAGATTACAAGATTCTTGCAAAGGTTTTAGCAGACCGGTTGCGCACAGCCCTTCCCTACGTCGTCCACGAGGATCAGACGTGCGGGGTAGAGGGCCGTTCTATAAGATGGAACCTACAGTTGATCAGGGACTCCATCGCCTGGGTTGAAGATAGAGGGCTGCCTTTAATGGTAGCAGCGCTAGATCAGGCGAAAGCCTTTGATCGCGTGAATAGATATTTTCTATTCAGGGTGTTAGGTAGATTAGGATTTGGGGAGAAGTTTATAGGATGGATCCGTACATTGTATGTCGGAGCGGGGTGCCGAGTAAGTGTAAATAGTCACTTAGGTGACGTTTTTGACCTCTCGTCTGGGGTCAGGCAGGGATGCCCACTCTCGGCTCTCCTCTTCATTCTGTACATGGAGCCTCTGGGGGCTGCCATTGGGGCAGACACAGGGGTGGAGGGCTTGTTGATCCCTGGGAGCGGTGGGCTGCGTGTTAAGATGACGCAGTACGCCGACGACACTTCCTTGCTGTTGTGCAAGGACTCGTGCCTGACAAGGTCTCTTGCCGTCATTGGGGATTTCACCCAAGCGTCGGGGGCGGTTCTGAACCATGCAAAGTCTTCCGTTAAGTTTTTCGGAAGATGGCGCGGTAGGACGGATGTGCCCGGGGGGTTATCTCTCTGTGAGGGGGCCCTGAGGATTCTCGGGGTCCATTTTGAGACTTCCGGCTCAGCGACGCTGAACTGGAACATGGGTATCGCAGTTGTTCAGAGGAAGCTAGCAATGTGGAAGGCTAGGTCTTTGTCTTTTATAGGTAAGGTCCTGGTCCTAAAGGTAGATGTATTGCCATCTCTTTTGTACTTGGCATACATCTACCCATTGCCGGCTTGTCTGAGAAGGTATCTAGTGAGGCTCGTGTTTCAGTTCATGTGGGGTGGCAGGTACGAGTGGGTCGCCAGGGCGCGCATGCTCTGTCCCATCGGGGAGGGAGGTAGGGGGGTACCACATCTCCCCCTCAAGCTAGACGCTATTTTTGTTTCTTTCCTGTTGACGGAGCTTGCTCGTCCGGTTATACACCCGTCCGGTTACCTCCTGCGGGTTTTCTTCTCGTATCAGGCGAGAAGCGTAATGGTGTGGTCTAAAGCGGGTCCTCGGGCGGAACAGCTGCCGTGGCACTTTGGCCATGCGGCCAAGTGGCTGCGTGCGCACCCCGAGGTTGAAGTTGCCCGAGTAGGTTTAGATCACAGGCACCTGTACGAGGAGGTCAGGCAGGCAGGGAGTCCTGCGCCTGTAGCGGGCATCTCGTCAGTGGTCTGGGAGGGAGTGCAGGCGCGGGGCCTGGACAACAGGCTCAAGGACCTGAATTGGTTGAGCCTCCATAAGTGCTTGCCGGTACGTGCCATTATATACCGGCATAGTTTGTCGCGATCCTCCACCTGTCCAAGATCTGCTTGTGGCAGGGAGGAGACTGTGCGCCATGCCTTCTGGGACTGTGCCTTTGCCGGACTAGTCTGGGCTAGGGCACGGGTGTTGCTAGGTATGGTTAGGAGCGACTTTTTGCTGACTTGGGCTAGGTTAGAGCGAGGCGTAGGGAGAGCGAGGGGAACGGAAAGGGACAGGTTTCTGCTCTGGCTTCTCATGAGTCTCTTCAAAAGGGGGCTGTGGGAAGCCAGGCAGAATTTAGTTAAGACAGGGAGAGATTGGGGGGTGGAAGGGATAGTGAGGAGGGTGGAAGGTGATGTGAGGGGGAGGATGAAGAGGGAGGAGATAAAGTGGGGGCAGCATGCGGCACGGGAGAGGTGGAAGGGGGGTTTAGGGCTGGGAGTGTTAGAGTAAGGTTTGTAAGGGGATAGATTAGGAAAGGGAAGATAGGGAAGGGTTAGGTATTGGTTAGGTATGACGGGGAGGGACGATGCTCCCCTGAGGTTTGTTTTTGTTTGGTGAATTTTGTAAATAAATAGATATTAATAGAATTAAGAATGAATGAGAATTATGATTTTGTAAATAGTATGAATGGTATTGAATGTAAATAAATTATTTTTGTAAAAAAATCCCCATAGGGGGACTACATATTAAATGGATTTTTCAAACAGGGAGTCGGAAATGGGGCTTGCTCCGTCCGCTCCACGCATCGACCCGGTATTGCAGTACCTCCGGGAACGGTGCAACACTTTTCTCCCGTTGTCAAGGAAAAATACTCATTCACAAAGCTATGTAAACAGCTAGCTTAGCTTAGCTTAGCTTAGCTTAGCTTAGCTTAGCTTAGCTAGCTAGCAGAAGAAGAGAAGGAAAGAAACATTCAAACTGAAAAAAGGGCGAAGCGCCTTTCAATGGGGTCCCCCGTTTCCCGCCATTTTAGTTTAAAAAATAAAATAAAATAAAACAATTTTGGGCCAGGATGTTGTGTGTGTGTGTGTCTCTGTCTCTCTGTGTGTGTGCGTGTGTCTCTCTGTGTCTCTCTGTGTGTGTGTGTGTGTCTCTGTCTCTCTGTGTCTCTCTCTGTGTGTGTGTGTGTGTCTCTGTCTCTCTCTCTGTGTCTCTTGTGTCTCTGTGTCTGTGACCTTCTTTTCATCCACAGCCCTCAAACTTGGAAGAGTGGGTTCCGGGAGCACCCGCGGGGACCCGGCCTACAGTGCACAGAGTGTGTCTCGGGCCCCCGACCTCTGACTTCCATATGACTCTGGTTTCTCTTCATTACGCACAAGCCTTTCGCCTTTTACTAAAGACTTCCGTGGAGAGGAACACTTATGAGTTCAATGTATTTTTGGAGTGGCTTTGCTTCTTGCAGAGCCCGGTATCTTGTTTCAAGAGAAATTGACATAGATGAGCCAGGATAGTGACTTAAAGACGCATTAGCGACTTTTTACAAAAAACACCTGCCTGCCTGTCTGTCTGTCTGTCTGTCTGTCTGTATGTAGCCGGGGAAACGGTGGGTGGCTGGGATTGGAGGAGCCGGCTCTTGCCAACCCACCCGCTGAGGTCTGCCGAGACCCCCGGGGGCCCGGCGGTTGCAGGGTTCCATTTGTGGGTTATCGCTTCTCGGCCTTTTGGCTCAGTACAAGCTTGACACCGAGGTGTCCTAGAGCCCCTGAGTCAAGAGGTCGAACTAGGAGGGCGATAGTAACGTTTTCGTGCGGAAAACCAAACAATTTGCGTTTCAATTTGAGTATTTTTCTCTGTTTGGAAAAATGGCTCGTGTTTCTACACCGAAGATGCCTGGGATCGGTATAGCAAATACTGTGAGGTTTGCCTGGAGGAATAAGGAGATGGAGCCGTTTGGGAGGGAAACGTTTGGAAGGACTATTTTGATCGGGACCCTAAAGTTGGAGGTGGGAGAGGTTGTGCCTCCAGGCAAATCCGGGGGAGGCATCTTTTGATGTGACATTGAAGAAAGAAGGAAAATTTGAAGAAGTGTGGAAGAAGGCGAGAGAGCTGGGAAAGGAGAAACCAATGTGCAATTACGAGGTGACCAGCCTGGGAAAAAGTAATTTCAGGCTGGTCACAGTAAATATGTATAACCCTCATGTGACCGACGAAGAGGTGAGGTCTTTTTTGGGACGGTATGTGGACAATATATCATCGGCAAGGCTCGTAAGGGACTCCCTGGGCTTCTGGAATGGAAGGAGAGTTTTTCAGACGTTGCTCAGGGAGGACCCAGAGGGGCATGATGGATTCCTCCATCCCCCGGCGATGTTCTCCCTGGGGGCTGACAGGGGAACTTTATATTATGCTCGTCAGCCTCCGTTTTGCAGGCGTTGTATGGCCTACGGTCATATCCTCGCCTCGTGCAACACAAAGAAGTGTAGATATTGTGGATCTGGGGAGCACGAGGCGAGGGACTGCAAAGTGCCTAAGGCGTGCCACGGGTGTGGCACATCTGCACACCTGTGGCGGGAGTGTCCGGCCAGGCAGAGGTCATACGCGTCTGCAGCTGGGGGGAGGGCAGGAGAGGGGGATGGGGGAAGAAGAGGAGGGGAAGGGCGGCCTTTTCAGGCACAGACGGCTGGCCCAGAAGGCAAAAAGAAGGAAGAAGAGAAAGGAGCGACAGCGGGAGGAGAAAGAAAGAAGAAGGAAGAGCGTGAAAGAGCAATGGGGGAGGGAGTGGTGGGGGAGGGGGTTCCTGTGGTAGGACCTGTGGGGGGGGAGGGGGTGCCTGTGGCAGGACCTGTGGGGGGGGAGGGGGTGCCTGTTGCAGGACCTGTGGGGGGGGAAGGGGCGCCTGTGGGGGGAGGGGAGGAGGGGGGGAATGGGGGGGAAGGAGGGGGGAGGGAGTGGGGGGACTGTATGTCGAATTTTCTAGTGGACGAGATGAGGGAAATGGCGGAGGCACTAGCGGGGAAAGGGGGTTGTGTCTCCCCGCTGCCTCTTACACCCCTTACACCTCTTACACACAAAAAAAAGAAGAAAGGGAAGAGGGTGGCAGACGTGACATGCAGTGAGAGGAAGGGGGGTGTGGAAGGGGAGGGGGGGGTAAGCGAGTGATGGGGGAGAGGAGGGTTTCTTTGTCCTCATTGTTTACCGCAGGCCCTCAGCACTTGGAGGAGGGTGAAGCCCTGGAAGTGGATCAAGACTGTTTGGCTGGGGGTTCCCAAAACCTCTTTGAGGGGTCCCCTAGCCTCAGCTTGGACGCTTTCAGGGAGGGAGATGGTGGGGAGCCCGGGGAGCAGGGTACTCCAAACCCTAACACCCTACCTGGATCCTGGGTTGGAGGGATGGAGGTGGACGGAGGGACGTCAGGGGAGGAGGGGACGTCCCTGCCGGATGTGATGGAGAAGGGGAGCATCGGGTGAGCGTCCTTTTTATTTGGGCGTTTTGGGAGTAAGGGGTTTGTGTATTGGTTTAATTTAAAATGAATATTTCTGTTTCTTTCCTTAGTTTAAATGTTAGGGGGTTAAGGGACTATGTTAAAAGGAGGGCGTTGTTTAGGTTTTTAGAAGGGGTAGGTTTTGATTTCTGTTTCTTACAGGAGGTTCACCTGAGGGATGGAGGGGATGTTGAAAGGTTTAGAAGGGAGTGGGACAAGGGGGATTCGTTGTGGGGCATAGGAGGGGTGCACTCAACGGGAGTAGGGATTTTGTTTGGAAATAGGGAGGTGAAGGTAGAGGGCACTTTTGTTGTTATGCAGGGTAGAGTTTTAGGGGTAGATGTCACGTATAGGGATGTTAGATATAGGTTATTTGGGGTGTATGGGCCACAGGTGGCGGCAGACAGGAGGGAGATGGTGGACTGTCTGGCGCCCCTGTGTGTTACAAATAGGCACTTAGTAATAGGAGGTGATTTTAATATTGATTTAGGGATAGCGGGGGACAGTAGTGCAGGTGCCATCACCGGGCTAATGGCTTGCCATGGACTGGTCGATGGTGGCCTGCACACTACTCCGGCAATGGTCGGTCCTACATGGCGCAACTCCAGGGGGGTTGCGCGGAGGCTCGACTATATTTTTGTACCTAGGTCTTTGGGTCGGTTGTCTGGGCGGCTGTTGCCTGTCTTTTTTTCGGACCATGACGGGGTGCTCCTGCAGGTGGGGTCGCCAGTCTGCCTCTTCGGTAGGGGGTACTGGAGACTAGATCGGGACTTACTGGATGAGCAGGTCTTTGTCAATGCCGTCACAGGGGTGTTTCGGGGGCTTGAAGGCCTCCGGCCCTTGTGTGAGGGGGTGTTAGAGTGGTGGGATTTAGTAAAGGTAAGGATTAGGGCCTTTATTATAGGATATGGTAAGAGGAAAAAAAGGGAGGAAAGGAGGGAGGTGGATCATATCCAAAGGTTGCTCGAACTCGAGTACGAGGCAGGCAACCTCGGCGGGTCGATTGACTGGGAGAGATCCACAGCCCTGAAGGCGCAGCTCAGGGAGCTGCAGGAGCAGAAGGATCGAGCTTTCCTAGAGCGTGCTCATATTGGCTTTTTAGAACATAATGAAACTTGTTCCGCTATGTTCTTTAAGTCGGTTAGGGCCAGGCAGAGTAGGAAGGTAATGCAAGGAGTTAGAGAAGAAGATGGTAGCGTAGTAAGAAAACCAGAGGAAATGGTCAGGGTGACAACTGAGCATTTCCGAGGTTTATTTAAGGAAAGGGTAATAGACGTAGAGCAGGGAAATGTGTTTTTAGAACACCTGTCCCGGCGGTTGCCGGAGGACGTTAGAGATGCGATGGAGGCTCAGATCTCCCTTGAAGAGGTTGAGAGCGCCCTCAGGAGGATGGGTAAAGGGAAGGTGCCTGGGATGGATGGTCTACCGGCCGAGTTTTACCTCAAGTTTTGGGGTATACTTGGACCGGTGGTCCTCGAAGTCTTGAAGGCCATCCTTGAGACAGGGGTCCCAGGGGGATCAATGGCTGTTGGTGTGCTGTCACTTCTGTACAAGAAGGGGGACGCAACAGACCTTGGCAACTGGCGGCCATTGACCATGCTGTGTGTAGACAACAAGTTGCTTGCAAAGGTCTTAGCGGATCGGTTGCGCACAGCCCTTCCCTACGTCGTCCATGAGGATCAGACGTGCGGGGTAGAGGGACGCTCAATTAGATGGAACCTTCAGTTGATAAGGGACTCCATCCCCTGGGTTGAAGATAGAGGTCTGCCTTTAATGGTTGCAGCGCTTGATCAGGCGAAAGCCTTTGATCGCGTGAATAGATCCTTTCTATTCAGGGTATTAGGTAGATTAGGATTTGGGGAGAAGTATATAGGATGGATCCGTACATTATATGTCGGAGCGGGGTGTCGAGTTAGCGTAAACAGTCACTTGGGTGACGTTTTTGACCTCTCGTCTGGGGTCAGGCAGGGGTGCCCGCTCTCGGCACTCCTCTTCGTTCTGTACATGGAGCCTCTGGGGGCTGCCATTAGGGCAGACACGGGGGTGGAGGGCTTGTTGATCCCTGGAAGCGGTGGGCTGCGTGTTAAGATGACGCAGTACGCCGATGACACTTCCTTGCTGCTATGCAAGGACTCGTGCCTGACAAGGTCCCTTGCCATCATTGGGGATTTCACCCGAGCGTCGGGGGCAGTTCTGAATCATGCAAAGTCTTCCGTGAAGTTTTTCGGAAGATGGCGCGGTAGGACGGATGTGCCCGGGGGGTTCTCTCTGTGAAGGGGCCCTGAGGATTCTCGGGGTCCATTTTGAGACCTCCGGCTCAGCGACGCTGAATTGGAACATGGGTATTGCAGTGGTACAGAGGAAGCTAGCAATGTGGAAGGCTAGGTCTTTGTCTTTTATGGGCAAGGTCCTGGTCCTAAAGGTGGATGTACTGCCATCTCTGTTGTATTTGGCATACATCTACCCATTGCCGGCTTGCCTGAGGAGGCCTCTAGTGAGGCTTGTGTTCCAGTTCATGTGGGGTGGCAGGTACGAGTGGGTCGCCAGGGCGCGCATGCTCTGTCCCATCGGGGAGGGAGGTAGGGGGGTACCACATCTCCCCCTCAAGCTGGATGCAATCTTCGTTTCCTTTCTGTTGACGGAGCTTGCTCATCCAGTGATACACCCGTCCGGTTACCTCCTGGGGGTGTTTTTCTCGTATCAGGCGAGAAGCGTAATGGTGTGGTCTAACGCGGGTCCTCGGGCGGAACAGCTGCCGTGGCACTTTGGTCATGCGGCCAAGTGGCTGCGTGCGCACCCCGAGGTTGAAGTTGCCCGAGTAGGTTTAGACCACAGGCACCTGTACGAAGAGGTCAGGCAGGCAGGGAGTCCTGCGCCTGTAGCGGGCATCTCGGCAGTGGTCTGGGAGGGAGTGCAGGCGCGGGGCCTGGACAACAGGCTCAAAGACCTGAATTGGTTGAGCCTCCATAAGTGCTTGCCGGTACGTTCCATCATGTACCGGCATAGCTTGGCGCGATCCCCCACCTGCCCAAGATCTGCTTGTGGCAGGGAGGAGACTGTGCGCCATGTCTTTTGGGACTGTGCCTTTGCCGGAGTGGTATGGGCTAGGGCACGGGTGTTGATAGGTTTGGTCAGAAGCGATTTAGTTGTGACGTGGGCTAGGTTAGAAAGAGGTATAGGGAGAGCGAGGGGAACAGATAGGGATAGGTTTCTGCTCTGGCTTCTCATGAGCCTCTTTAAACGGGGGCTGTGGGAAGCCAGGCAGGAATTGGTAAAGACAGGGAGAGATTGGGGGGTGGAAGGGATAGTGAGGAGGGTGGAAGGAGATCTAAGGGGGAGGATGAAGCGGGAGGAGAGGAAGTGGGGGCAGCATGCGGCACGGGAGAGGTGGAAAGGGGGTTTAGGGTTGGGAGTGTTAGATTGAGGGTTGTAGGGTTAGATCAGGGTAGGAGAGAAAGGGCAAGGGTTAGGTATTGGTTAGGTATGAAGGGGAGGGACGATGCTCCCCTGAGTTTTTTGGTTTGGTTTGTGGGTTTCTGTTAATTAAAAATGCCATTATTTGAGTTTGAAAGAAAAGTATGATTTTGAGTTGTATTAATGAATGGCATTGCAAGTAATAAATTATTTTTGTAAAAAAAAAAAATCTGTTCTTATCAGTTTAATATCTGATACGTCCCCCATAGGGGGACTACATATTAAATGGATTTTTCGAACAGGGAGTCGGAAATGGGGCTTGCTCCGTTCGCTCCACGCATCGACCCGGTATTGCAGTACCTCCGGGAACGGTGCAACACTTTTCTCCCGTTGTCAAGGAAAAATACTCATTCACAAAGCTATGTAAACAGCTAGCTTAGCTTAGCTTAGCTTAGCTTAGCTAGCTAGCAGAAGAAGAGAAGGAAAGAAACATTCAAACTGAAAAAAGGGCGAAGCGCCTTTCAATGGGGTCCCCCGTTTCCCGCCATTTTAGTAAAAAAAATAAAAAAATTGGGCCAGGATGTTGTGTGTGTGTGTGTGTGTCATTGTGTGTGTCTCTGTCTCTCTGTGTCTCTCTCTGTGTGTGTGTGTGTGTGTCTCTTTCTGTGTGTGTGTGTGTGTCTCTGTCTCTCTGTGTCTCTCTCTGTGTGTGTGTGTGTGTGTCTCTGTCTCTCTCTCTGTGTCTCTTGTGTCTCTGTGTCTGTGACCTTCTTTTCATCCACAGCCCTCAAACTTGGAAGAGTGGGTTCCGGGAGCACCCGCGGGGACCCGGCCTACAGTGCACAGAGTGTGTCTCGGGCCCCCGACCTCTGACTTCCATATGACTCTGGTTTCTCTTCATTACGCACAAGCCTTTCGCCTTTTACTAAAGACTTCCGTGGAGAGGAACACTTATGAGTTCAATGTATTTTTGGAGTGGCTTTGCTTCTTGCAGAGCCCGGTATCTTGTTTCAAGAGAAATTGACATAGATGAGCCAGGATAGTGACTTAAAGACGCATTAGCGACTTTTTACAAAAAACACCTGTCTGTCTGTCTGTCTGTCTGTAGCCGGGGAAACGGTGGGTGGCTGGGATTGGAGGAGCCGGCTCTTGCCAACCCACCCGCTGAGGTCTGCCGAGACCCCCAGGGGCCCGGCGGTTGCAGGGTTCCATTTGTGGGTTATCGCTTCTCGGCCTTTTGGCTAGGATCAAGCCTGATACTGAGGTATCTCAAACCTCGCCTAGTCGGAAGCCGAAGGCCGGAGGGCGGTAAAGGTTTTGTTGTTGGAGGCTTCTTTTTTGAGAGAGCTTTTTTCTGGGAAAAATGGCGGATGATATTCCAAGAAGATCGGTCCCTGGGATTGGGTTGGCAAATACCGTAAGGTTTGCGTGGAGCCACAAGGAGACAGAGCCAGTCGGGAGAGAGACGTTTGGGAGGTCAATCCTGATGGGAATACTAAAACTGGAGGTAAAGGACGTGTTATGTCTGCAGGGTAACCCTACAGAGAAGGCCTATGATGTAACCTTTTACACGGAGGCAATGCATGATGGGATCTTGAAGAAGGCGAGAGCCGTGGGAGACAAGAGGCCTATGAGTTTCTATGAGGTCACAAGTTTGGCTAAGAACAATTTTAGGATGGTGACGGTCAACATATATAACCCGCACGTCAAGGACGAGGATGTAAAGGCTTTTTTGGGGAGGTTTATGGACAGGGTCTCCTCCCCGAGGCTCCTCAGGGACTCCCTGGGGTTCTGGAACGGGAGGAGAGGATTCCAGGCCCTTCTCAGGGAGGACCCGGGGGGTCTGGGTGGATACCTTCATCCTCCGGCCATGTTCTCCCTGGGGGCTGACAGAGGGACTCTGTACTACGCACGACAGCCCCCTTTCTGCAGGCGCTGTATGGCATACGGCCATGTCCTCGCCTCGTGCAGCACGAAGAAGTGTAGATTCTGCGGATCTGCTGAGCACGAGGCGAAGGACTGCGACGAGCCCAAGGCGTGCCACGGGTGTGGCTCGTCGGCACACCTGTGGCGGGAGTGCCCGGCTCGTCAAAAGTCATACGCGTCTGCGGCTGGAGGGGGAGCAGGGGCGGGGGATGGGGGACGAAGAGGAAGAGGGGGCCCAGAAACAGGATCAGGCCCAGAAGAAAAGGCCACAAGGAAGAAGGAGGAGGCGAAAGTGGCACGGACAGAAGAAGGGAACGAGAAGGATGAAGCAGAAGGAGAGGAGGGGCAAAAGGCGGATGGTGAAAACGGAGTGGAGAGGCAGGAGAAGGTGACAAGGGAGAGAGATGAGGAGGAGGACGACGCGGCAACAGGAACAGGGGGAGAGGTTGAACAGGGGGAAGTAGTGGGGGAATGGGGGGATTGTGACATGTCGAGTGCCTCGGTGGAGGAGTTGAGGGGGATGGTCGAGGAACTGGCGGGGGGGGGGGGGGGGGGGGGGGCGGTGTTTCCCCTTTGCCGCCTACACCAAGAAAGAAAGGGAAGAAGAGGCCGCCCCACAAGGATGGCAAGAAAGGAGAGGGGGAGGCCAAGAGACCAATGGGGGAAAAGGGGGTTGAGGAGTGGGAAACTCCCAGGACCTTGTTGGTCTCTTTGGATTCAGGGGCGCCAGGGGAACTGGATCCACCAAGTGGGATGCTGGAGTGGGAACCGGGGGGATCGCAGTCCATCTTTGATGATACAAAGTCCCCTTTTTACTGCCCAGCAAGCGGGGAGGCAGGGGAAAAGGAGGGTTTGGGTGACCAAAGCAGGATGCAGGACGCCAGGGTGGCTAACACCATTCCTGCATCCTGGATTGGGATGATGGAGGAAGACAGGGGGGTGTCACAAGAGGGGAGGACGCCCCTGCTGGAGGAGATGGAGCAGGGGAGCATCGGGTGAGCCTCCTCTTTTATTTGGGTGTTTTGAGAGTAAGGGGTTTTCAAATCAAATCAAATTTATTTATATAGCCCTTCGTACATCAGCTGATATCTCAAAGTGCTGTACAGAAACCCAGCCTAAAACCCCAAACAGCAAGCAATGCAGGTGGAGAAGCACGGTGGCTAGGAAAAACTCCCTAGAAAGGCCAATACCTAGGAAGAAACCTAGAGAGGAACCAGGCTATGTGGGGTGGCCAGTCCTCTTCTGGCTGTGCCAGGTGGAGATTATAACAGAACATGGTCAAGATGTTCAATGTTCATAAATGACCAGCATGGTCGAATAATAATAAGGCAGAACAGTTGAAACTAGAGCAGCAGCACAGTCAGGTGGAAGTTGAAACTGGAGCAGCAGCATGGCCAGGTAGACTGGGGACAGCAAGGAGTCATCATGTCAGGTAGTCCTGGGGCATGGTCCTGTATTGGTTTAATTTAAAATTAATATTTCTGTTTCTATTTTTAGTATAAACGTTAGGGGGTTAAGGGACTATGTTAAAAGGAGGGCGGTGTTCAGTTTTTTAGAGGGGGTAGGGTTTGATTTTTGTTTCTTACAGGAGGTTCACCTGAGGGATGGAGGGGATGTTGAAAGGTTTAGGAGGGAGTGGGTAAAGGGAGATTCATTGTGGGGCATAGGTGGGGTGCACTCGACGGGGGTAGGGATTTTGTTCGGGAATAAGGAGGTTAAATTAGAGGGCACTTTTTTGGTAATGCAGGGTAGAGTTTTGGGGGTTGATGTCAAGTTTAGGGAGTTTAGATATAGGTTATTTGGGGTGTACGGGCCACAGGTGGCGGCAGACAGGAGGGAGATGGTGGACTGTCTGGCGCCCCTGTGTGTTACTAACAGGCACTTGGTGATAGGGGGTGATTTTAATATTGATTTAGGGATAGGGGAGACAGTAGTGCAGGTGCCATCACCGGGCTAATGGCTTGCCATGGTCTGGTCGATGGTGGCCTGCACACTACTCCGGCAATGGTCGGTCCTACATGGCGCAACTCCAGGGGGGTTGCGCGGAGGCTCGACTATATTTTTGTACCTAGGTCTTTGGGTCAGTTGTCTGGGCGGCTGGTGCCTGTCTTCTTTTCGGATCATGACGGGGTGCTCCTGCAGGTGGGGTTGCCAGTCTGCCTCTTCGGTAGGGGGTACTGGAAATTAGATCGGGATTTACTGGATGAGCAAGATTTTGTTAATGCCGTTACAGGGGTGTTTCGGGGGCTTGAAGGCTTCCGGCCCATGTGTGAGGGGGTGTTAGAATGGTGGGATTTAGTAAAGGTGAGGATTAGGGCCTTTATTATAGGATATAGTAAGAGGAAAAAAAGGGAGGAAAGGAGGGAGGTGGATCATATCCAAAGGTTGATCGAACTCGAGTACGAGACAGGCAACCTCGGCGGGTCGATTGACTGGGAGAGAACCACAGCCCTGAAGGCGCAGCTCAGGGAGCTGCAGGAGCAGAAGGCTCGAGCTTTCCTGGAGCGTGCACATAGTGGCTTTTTAGAACATAATGAGACTTGTTCCGCTATGTTCTTTAAGTCGGTTAGGGCAAGGCAGAGTAGGAAGATAATGCATGGAGTTAGAAAAGAAGATGGTAGTGTAGTAAGTAAACCAGAGGAGATGGTCAGGGTGACAACTGATCATTTCCTAGGTTTATTTAAGGAAAGGGCAATAGAGGTAGAGCAGGGAAATGTGTTTTTAGAACAGCGGTGGGCTGCGTGTTAAGATGACGCAGTACGCCGATGACACTTCCTTGCTGCTATGCAAGGACTCGTGCCTGACAAGGTCCCTTGCCATAATTGGGGATTTCACCCGAGCGTCGGGGGCAGTTCTGAATCATGCAAAGTCTTCCGTTAAGTTTTTCGGAAGATGGCGCGATAGCCCCCGGGCACATCCGTCCTATCTCTCTGTGAGGGGGCCCTGAGGATTCTCGGGGTCCATTTTGAGACCTCCGGCTCAGCGACGCTGAACTGGAACATGGGTATTGCAGTGGTACAGAGGAAGCTAGCAATGTGGAAGGCTAGGTCTTTGTCTTTTATAGGTAAGGTCCTGGTCCTAAAGGTGGATGTATTGCCATCTCTGTTGTATTTGGCATACATCTACCGATTGCCGGCTAGTCTGAGGAGGCCTCTAGTGAGGCTTGTGTTTCAGTTCATGTGGGGTGGCAGGTACGAGTGGGTCGCCAGGGCGCGCATGCTCTGTCCCATCGGGGAGGGAGGTAGGGGGGTACCAAACATCCCCCTCAAGCTGGACACAATTTTTGTGTCCTTTGTATTGACGGAGATGGCTCATCCGGTGATACACCCGTCCGGTTACCTCCTGCGGGTGTTCTTCTCGTACCAAGCGAGAAGCGTAATGGTGTGGTCTAACACGGGTCCTCGGGCGGAACAGCTGCCGTGGCACTTTGGCCATGCGGCCAAGTGGCTGCGTGCGCACCCCGAGGTTGAAGTTGCCCGAGTAGGTTTAGATCACAGGCACCTGTACGAGGAGGTCAGGCAGGCAGGGAGTCCTGCGCCTGTAGCGGGCATCTCGGAAGTGGTCTGGGAGGGAGTGCAGGCGCGGGGCCTGGACAACAGGCTCAAGGACCTGAATTGGTTGAGCCTCCACAAGTGTTTGCCGGTACGGTCCACCATGTACCGGCATAGCTTGGCGCGATCCCCCACCTGCCCAAGATTGGCTTGTGGCAGGGAGGAGACTGTGCGCCATGCCTTTTGGGACTGTGCCTTTGCCGGAGTAGTATGGGCTAGGGCACGGGTGTTAATAGGTTTAGTAAGGGGAGATTTTGTGGTAACGTGGGCTAGGGTAGAGAGAGGTGTAGGGAGAGCGAGGGGAACAGGTAGGGATAGGTTTCTGCTCTGGCTTCTCATGAGCCTCTTTAAAAGGGGGCTGTGGGAAGCCAGGCAGAATTTGGTAAAGACAGGGAGAGATTGGGGGGTGGAAGGGATAGTCAGGAGGGTGGAAGGAGATATAAGAGGTAGGATGAAGAGGGAGGAGAGGAAATGGGGGAAACATGCGGCACGGGAGAGGTGGAAAGGGGGTTTAGGGCTGGGGGTGTTAGATTGAGATTTATAAGGGGATAGATTAGAGAAGGAGAGATAGGGACAGATATTGGTTAGGAGTGACGGGGAGGGATGATGCTCCCCTGAGGTTTGTTTTTGGGGTTGTGTGTTTTTTGGGTTTTTGAAAATGCCATTATTTACTTTTGAAAGAAAATTATAATTTTGAATTGTATGAATGAATGGCATAGTAGGTAAACAATTTTTTGAAAAAAAAAAGTTTAATATCTGATACGTCCCCCATAGGGGGACTACATATTAAATGGATTTTTCGAACAGGGAGTCGGAAATGGGGCTTGCTCCGTCCGCTCCACGCATCGACCCGGTATTGCAGTACCTCCGGGAACGGTGCAACACTTTTCTCCCGTTGTCAAGGAAAAATACTCATTCACAAAGCTATGTAAACAGCTAGCTTAGCTTAGCTTAGCTTAGCTAGCTAGCAGAAGAAGAGAAGGAAAGAAACATTCAAACTGAAAAAAGGGCGAAGCGCCTTTCAATGGGGTCCCCCGTTTCCCGCCATTTTACTAAATATATAAAAAAAAAAATAATAATTGGGCCAGGATTGTGTGTGTGTGTGTGTGTGTCTCTGTCTCTGTCTCTCTGTCTCTCTCTGTGTGTGTGTGTGTGTGTGTCTCTGTCTCTCTGTCTGTGTCTCTCTCTCTCTGTGTCTCTGTGTCTGTGACCTTCTTTTCATCCACAGCCCTCAAACTTGGAAGAGTGGGTTCCGGGAGCACCCGCGGGGACCCGGCCTACAGTGCACAGAGTGTGTCTCGGGCCCCCGACCTCTGACTTCCATATGACTCTGGTTTCTCTTCATTACGCACAAGCCTTTCGCCTTTTACTAAAGACTTCCGTGGAGAGGAACACTTATGAGTTCAATGTATTTTTGGAGTGGCTTTGCTTCTTGCAGAGCCCGGTATCTTGTTTCAAGAGAAATTGACATAGATGAGCCAGGATAGTGACTTAAAGACGCATTAGCGACTTTTTACAAAAAACACCTGCCTGCCTGCCTGCCTGTCTGTCTGTCTGTCTGTCTGTCTGTCTGTCTGTAGCCGGGGAAACGGTGGGTGGCTGGGATTGGAGGAGCCGGCTCTTGCCAACCCACCCGCTGAGGTCTGCCGAGACCCCCGGGGGCCCGGCGGTTGCAGGGTTCCATTTGTGGGTTATCGCTTCTCGGCCTTTTGGCTAAGTTCAAGTTGGGTACTGAGGTGCCGTAACCCCTTAGTTAAAAGCCGATGGCCGGAGGGCAGGATCAACAGTCAGCCAGAGGGGCTGGACTGCGCAATACGTTGCAATTCGTTTGGAAGAACAAGGGCCAGCAAATTGGGAACAGCGAATGGTTCATCAGGACGGTGATCATTGAAGGGTTAAAGGTGGACCCAGGGCACGTTTACTGCTTGCAGCGGAACATGGCGGCGGAGGGATATGACCTGTCCCTAAACAGTGAGGCCTTGTACAGGAGATGTATGGACACCTGCAAAGAGAAGGCAGCCAGTGAGCCGTTCTCAAACTTCCAGGTTTACCCCTTGTGCAGGTGGGACTTAAAGGTCATCACCGTACACGTTTACAATCCCTATGTGGGGGATGACAGCATCGGGGCGTTCCTATGCCGGTTTGGAAAAGTGAGTCCTGGGGTGCCGTACCTGCGGGACGGGTATGGCATCTGGTCAGGAAGGAGCTGATAAGTTGGTTCACCCACCAGCCTATTTCTCCATTGGAGCGGACCGGGGGTACCTGTTTTATTCAGGCAAGCCAAGTTTTTGTAGACACTGCCGTAGCTTCGGTCATGTGGCTACGGGGTGCAACCTGCTGAAGTGCAGGAATTGCGGAAAACCAGGTCACGGGGCAGCCAACTGCAGGGAGGCTCGAGTCTGCAATGGCTGTGGGAAGCAGGGCCATTTGTTTAAAGACTGTCCCAACAGGCAACGGACCTATGCGGAGGCAGCCGGCGACGGCCCTGAGGAGGGCGCGGCGGGACCCCCCCTCCGGCAAATAGAGGAGGTTCTTGAGGAAATTCGAGCGGCGGCAGCAGAGGTGGCAAAATCCCCCGGGGGAAGTGCAGTAAAGGAGGTCCGTCCGAAGGGGACTGAGGAGGAGATGGAGCTGCTGACGGGAGCCTGGGAGGACAGTCTGATGAGTGAGATGTCAGACGACCCGGCTACCCAAACCCCCACCAGGAAGATGAGGTCGTCCTCGGCAGATGGGTCGACTGGATCGGCGTCTTCAGATAATGGAGAGTCCAGGAAGGTGTACAAGGGGAAAAGAAAGAAGAGGAGGAAGGTTACTGACCGGGTGGCGGTGGAAGTGCATAAGAAGCCAGGGGTGGCCATCTCCAACCGGTTTTTAGTGCTGAACCCGGATACCGGGGATTAAGGGTCAGATGAGGGGGCTGAGAACCAGAATCCAGTGCTTTCGAAGGTTCCTGCGGTGGCGGTCTCTGATTCCTCGGTGGGGGGGTCTGGGAAGCAGGTCCACGGGGCCTGTTTGGTTCCTGAGCTTCCTGGGACAGGAACTTTGGAGATGGATACCAACCCTGAAGAAAGTTCAATGGACTGTGCACAGGTACGGTCCAGGGGAGACTACTCTTCCAGTGCTGGGGAAGCATCACAGGACTGTGGACAGGTATTAACCTGTGAGGACTTTTCCAGCCCTGAACGCTCATTCGTGGCACCAGGTACGCCGAACAGTGACCTATACCTGGAAGGGGTGAGTGGCTTCGGGATGGGGGAGGCTCCTATCTGACAGACAGGATAGAGACACTGGGTGGTCTTATTTAGTTTCTTATTCTTTGGTATGGTTTTCTTTACAATTGTAACAGTGAATGTAAGGGGATTAAGGGATAAGGGGAAGAGAGGAGGGGTGTTTCAGTACCTTTCCTGTGTCTCCTTCCAGGTTTGTTTTTTACAAGAGGTTCATTTAAGGGACATGGGGGATGTTTCTGTGTTTACAAGGGGGTGGGCGAAAGGAGAGTCCAATGGGGGATAGGGGGGGTGCACTCCTCTGGGGTGGGGATTTTGTTTGGGGATAGGGACTTTTGTGTGGTGGGTTCTTTTTCGGTCATACAGGGGAGAGTTTTAGTGGTTGATGCAGACTGGAGGGGGGCGAAGTTTCGTTTTGTTAACATTTATGCTCCTGCTGAACCAAGAGGTAGAAAAAATCTTTTTTTGGCTCTGCCAGATATTTGTGTCACTAATCGAACTGTGGTTTTGGGTGGGGATTTCAATGTATCTTTTGAAGGCACTGGGGATTTTAGCCTACCCTATTTGGTTTCTGTAGTTAAAGACTTTTCTTTGAGGGACTCTTTCAGAGTCTGCGACCCCAAGGGGGAGGGTATGACATGGGCAAACTCAAGGGGTTCCCGTAGTCGTATAGATTTTATTTTTTTACCAGTTTCTGTGGCCATCTCAAAAGTCACTGTGTCTCCGGTTTGGTTTTCTGACCACTGCCAAGTTCAGGTAGTGTTCTCGATAGACGTGCCGATATTCGGCAGAGGCTTTTGGAAATTAAACTCCAACATTTTGGCCGATCTTTCTTTTAGGGAGGCTTTTAAATCCCATTACGAGATATGGGGGGGATCTCAAGCCTTATTTTGGTTCCCTAGTTGAATGGTGGGAGTGTGTTAAGCGCAATGTGCGCACCCTGGCCATTTCACACTGTGTCACTAAGGTCCGAGCAGACAGGAAGGTTTTTCAGCGGCTTCAGGGGGAGCTGACTGCCTTGGTGGCAGCTGAGAATAAGGGAGAGGGGAGGGATGTGGAGAGGATGGAGAGTTTAAAAAGTAAGCTGGGGATGTATTTTCAGGGGAAGGCCAGGGATTTTCTATTTAGATGTCAAAGAGACAAATTTGAGTTTGGTGAGGCTAGTAGCTCATATTTTTTTTAACAGATTAAAGCTGCCCGGGCCAAAGCAGTTATTGCCCAGTTGCGAACAGAAGGGGGGGGAATGGTTTCTGACCCAAAGGGGATGGTGGAAGCAGCGTCCTCTTTCTACCAAGAATCCTTTAGGGAGAAGGACATAGATGGTTCGAAAGAAAGTGTCTTTCTGGGTTTTTTGAGGGAAAAGGTTCCCCCGGAGGCAGCCTCTGAACTCGATCGCCCTTTCGAGCTTGAGGAAGTTGAGGCTGCTTTGCGGGGTTTACCAGCCAACAAGGTGCCAGGCTACGATGGACTTCCGCGGGAATTTTATGTTACCTTCTGGGAGATTTTGGGGAGAGATTTTTATTGGGTAATTAAAGCGGTGTATGACTCAGGGCTCCTGGGGTCTTCAATGAGGGAGGGGGTCTTGACGCTGCTTTATAAGAAAGGGGAAAGGGACAACCTGGGGAATTACAGGCCCATTACGCTTTTATGTGCAGACTATAAGGTGGTAGCCCGTGTCCTAGCGGGCCGTCTAAGTAAGGTTCTGCCCCATGTCATACATGAGGACCAGACCTGTGGGGTGGAGGGGAGGTCCATACATTGGAACCTGAGTTTGGTGAGAGACTGTATTGCTTGGGCCCAAGACAGAGGGGTGCACCTCATGTTGGTGGGATTAGACATGGAAAAAGCTTTTGATAAGGTGCACCATGGGTTTCTCTTTTCAGTTATGGAAAGGATGGGTTTTGGGGCTGGGTTTTTGAGGTGGGTGGGGATTCTATATACGGCAGTGGGAAGTAGGGTTTTAGTAAATGGGCATGTAGGGGAGGTGGTTCCTCAGCAGACTGGGGTACGTCAAGGCTGCCCTTTGTCTCCATTGCTCTTTGTGTTGTACATGGAACCTCTGGCAGCAGCTATCCGGGCAGACGTACGTATTAAGGGCCTCCGGCCCCCTGGCAGGGGCTCTTCTGAAGTCAAGATATCTCAGTATGCAGACGACATGACTTTGTTTCTGACGTCCGAGGGGAGTGTCGCCAGGGTGGTGGAGGTCCTGGGGGAGTTCGGACAGGCATCTGGGGCTAGGGTCAACCTGGGGAAATCCTCAGTTAAGTTTTTCGGACCGTGGGCTGGGAGAGAGGAAGGCCTCAGTGGCCTCCCGCTCTGCTCTGGGCCTATGAGGGTCTTGGGAGTGGATTTTGGGAGTGGATTTTGAAGTGAGGGCATCAACTGGGCAGAGGATCGCGAAAGTGCGCACCAGGGTGGGGCTTTGGAAAGCTCGTCGGCTCTCTATGAGTGGACGGGTTCTCGTCATTAAAGCAGACATTCTTCCGTCCTTGGTTTATTTGGCCTATGTTTTTCCTGTGCCTCCTCGTTACAGGAAGGATTTAGTGCGAACCATGTTTTCCTTTGTTTGGGGGGGCTATGAGTATGTAAAAAGGGATTGGATGGTGCAATCAGTGGAGGAGGGAGGAAGGGGAGTTCCTGACATCCCTCTGAAGTTGGACACTATTTTCTTTTCTTCAATATGTAAAAGTCTGGTTAACCCGTGTAACCATGGCTTCAAGGCTTTTGCCTTGTTTTGGCTATCCTTCCCTCTGCGAAGGTTGGTAGCATGGGACAACTCCCGACCTAAGGCGGAATCCCTCCCGGCTCATTTCCAACATGCAGTGAAGTGGAGCAGAAGGCATACTGAGTGCCAGGAGGGGGTGCTCTGCATGGATCACAGGGCTTTATACAGGACCTTGGTGGCTAAGCGGGGTCCTGTCGGAGTCTATGGGGTGGGGCCGGAGGTGTGGAAGGCGATTCAGCAGAAGGGTCTCTCTAATAGGTTGAAGGATCTAAATTGGTTATGTTTACATGGTCGTCTGCCAGTTAGGGAGGTCCTTTACAGACACAGCCTGTCAAAGGTCAAGGTATGCCCAAGGGAGGGGTGTAAAGCCGAGGAGACGCTCCGGCACACTTTTTGGGAGTGCTCCTTTGCCAGGAGGGTTTGGGAGGATTTGGGCTCTTTCTTCCAGGTGTTGGGGATTCTATCTTTTGATGCAATTATGTTGGGGCGGGGTTTGGGGATAAGGAGTGGTAGGGGTTCTTTTTTAATTTGGCTCCTGATTTCCTTGGGGAAGACGGCTCTGTGGGATTCAAGGGTGGTTTTGGTTAAATCCAATGTGGATTGGGGAGTGGGTGGAGTGGTCAGTAGGGTTAGAGCTGATCTAAGGAAAAGGTTTGAATTTGATGTGGACAAATACGGCTTCCATGCCTCTAAGGAGCGCTGGAAGTACCTTTATGAATAAGAGGCCTTTTGTCTGGCCAAAATGTATTTTCTATTTGATTGTGTTGGTTTTGTCCATGTATTGAAAATGTCCGGTATTTGGAAAATGTGAAGTGTTTAAAATGAATGGTTTGGTTTAAATAAATAAAAAAAAAAAAAAATATTTAAAAAATCTGTTCTTATCAGTTTAATATCTGATACGTCCCCCATAGGGGGACTACATATTAAATGGATTTTTCGAACAGGGAGTCGGAAATGGGGCTTGCTCCGTCCGCTCCACGCATCGACCCGGTATTGCAGTACCTCCGGGAACGGTGCAACACTTTTCTCCCGTTGTCAAGGAAAAATACTCATTCACAAAGCTATGTAAACAGCTAGCTTAGCTTAGCTTAGCTTAGCTTAGCTAGCTAGCAGAAGAAGAGAAGGAAAGAAACATTCAAACTGAAAAAAGGGCGAAGCGCCTTTCAATGGGGTCCCCCGTTTCCCGCCATTTTACTTAAAAAAATAAATAAATAAATAAATAAATTGTGCCAGGATTGTGTGTGTGTGTGTGTCATTGTGTGTGTGTGTGTGTCTCTTTCTCTCTGTGTCTCTGTCTCTCTGTCTGTGTCTCTTGTGTCTCTGTGTCTGTGACCTTCTTTTCATCCACAGCCCTCAAACTTGGAAGAGTGGGTTCCGGGAGCACCCGAGGGGACCCGGCCTACAGTGCACAGAGTGTGTCTCGGGCCCCCGACCTCTGACTTCCATATGACTCTGGTTTCTCTTCATTACGCACAAGCCTTTCGCCTTTTACTAAAGACTTCCGTGGAGAGGAACACTTATGAGTTCAATGTATTTTTGGAGCGGCTTTGCTTCTTGCAGAGCCCGGTATCTTGTTTCAAGAGAAATTGACATAGATGAGCCAGGATAGTGACTTAAAGACGCATTAGCGACTTTTTACAAAAAACACCTGCCTGCCTGCCTGCCTGCCTGCCTGTCTGTCTGTCTGTCTGTCTGTAGCCGGGGAAACGGTGGGTGGGTGGGTGGGATTGGAGGAGCCGGCTCTTGCCAACCCACCCGCTGAGGTCTGCCGAGACCCCCGGGGGTCCCGGCGGTTGCAGGGTTCCATTTGTGTGTTATCGCTTCTCGGCCTTTTGGCTCAGATCAAGCTTGGTACCGAGGTGCCCCAAAAGCCGCTGAGTCAGAAGGTCGAAGTAGGAGGGCGTTGAGAGTTTTTTTGAAATTTTCTGAAAATTTCTTAAAACATATTTGACTACAGCCATACGGATATGGCGGGTAGTGGGAACACCGGGTCAGTTCCGAGGGCCGGATTAAAGAACACGATAAGATTCGCATGGAAGCAAGGAGAAGTAAGGATGCCGAGGGACACCTTCGCCAGGACCGTGTTGATGGGGGCGCTATCTCTGAAGGTCCCAGATGTGATGTGCCTGCAGGGGAACTCAATGGAAGAAGCGTACGACGTAACTTTCTACACTGAAAGTAAGAGTGATGGAGTAATGGAGAAGGTAAAGGAGGCAAAGGGGGAAAGACCTTTGTCCTTTTTCAACATCGTGTGCCTGGCAAGAAGGAATTTCAGAACAGTCAATATACATATGTATAATCCACACGTGACGGATATGACGGTGGCGGCCTTTTTGAGTCGCTACTGCGATGTAACATCGGGAGCCAGGTACGTAAAGGACTCGCTGGGCTTCTGGAACGGCCGCCGCCAATTCCAGGTGCTCCTAAGGGAAGATCCGGGTGGGTTTGAGGGCTTTTTGCATCCCCCTGCGGTCTTTACAGTAGGGGCGGATAGAGGCATGCTTTTCTATGCACGTCAGCCACCTTTCTGCAGGAAATGCAGGGAGTACGGGCATGGAACAGCCTCATGTGGGCTGGTAAGATGCAGGCTTTGCATGTCGGAGGAACATGAGGCCAAAAATTGTACGGCACCAAAAGAATGTCACGGATGTGGCAGTAAACAGCACCTGTTTCGCGAGTGCCCGGCGAGGCAACAAACATATGCGGCAGCGGCTGCTGGGGGAAGAATGGACGGAAGAAAAGGCATGGAGGAGAAGGGGAGGCCAGGAGAAGGGTCCCTAGGTCACAGGCCAGAAGAGGCAGCAAGAAAGATGGTGAGTGGGGAACTGGAGAAGCAAGCCAAGTCCTTGATCGCTCCAAATGTCGGGGGCAAAGTCGTTTTGGAGGAGAGGGCCTTGGTGGAGTTGGAGGTGGTCCCGGAGACCCAGATGTCGACGGGTACTCAATCCACCAGTAGACCGCAGGGAGAGGTGGGTGGAGCAACGGGAGAGTTGGGCTCATCTCTCGACGGAGTGTATATTGATGAAGAGGCATTCGGGGCCCTAGTGGGGGAGATGAGGGGGATGGTGGAGGATCTCCAAGTCCCCCAAACGGGGACGGCGGAATGGGGGTCCATCTCACCCTTACCTGCCACTCCAAAAACGAAGAGGGACGCCTCCACAGACAAGCAGGCCCTGCAGGAGTCAGGGCTGTTTGTGGACTCGGGTGAGGCACGGAGGAAGAAGAAGAAGAAGAGGTTTTCTATCGAGCTGGGAGAGGGCGGGGAGGGATGAGGGAGTGAGAGCGATTGGGGACAGTGCCACAGAGGTGGCCCCTCGGTCGCCGCGGGCATCATCTCTCCCACTGATCCCGATGGACATAGACATGGTGGCCTCGGCGCTGTGTATGCCCGATGGAGATGGGGTGTCTCAGGCTTTTTCTGGGATGCCGGGACCCCCCATCCACAACCCCAACCCCTTCCCTGCATCTTGGGTTTCTCAGAAGGGGGATGCAGTGGAAGGGGAGGCCTCAGAGGAAGGGGGTCACGAGCCCTTGTCCATGGATGTACGAGGGGTTGGGGAGATGGTCAGTAACACCGAGGTGTCTCCCCTGTCCTCACGGGGTCCATCTCTCCGGCTCTTCCAGAGGGACAAGATGGACAAACTGTTTTTGCCAGATGGTGATGGGGTGTCTCAGGCTATTTCTGGGACGCCGGGACCCCCCATCCCCAACCCCTTACCCACATCTTGGGGTTCTCAGGAGAGCGGTATGGGAGATGTGGAAGTTGGGGGGCCTCGGAGGCTGCTGGTCCAGTGTCCAATTTTGACGAGGACCTTTACCCAGAGTGAGTACTTGAACCCTGCACCTGGTTGACTTTTTGTTTTAAGTGTGCAACCATGGGGGAGATTAAAATAATGACTATGAATGTTCGGGGTCTAAGGGACACTGTAAAAAGAACTGCTGTTTTTAGTTGTTTATCAAACATATGTTTTACCTTTTGTTTCTTGCAGGAGGTACATTTAAGGGATGGGGGGGACGTAGAGCGTTTTAAAAAAGAGTGGGTAAAAGGGGAGTCTGTGTGGAGTGTGGGGGGTGTCCACTCATCAGGGGTTGGGATTTTGTTTGGGACACGGGAGGTGAGGGTTGAAGGCACGTACGTTGCGATGCAGGGGAGGGTTTTGGGGGTAGACATAGCGTTAGGGGATTTTAGACTTAGGATTATAGGGGTATACGGGCCACAGACGGTGCCAGAGAGAAGGGAGATGGTAGAGAGTCTGGCACCTCTGTCTGCCACAAACAGAGTTTTGGTAGTGGGAGGGGATTTTAATGTAGATTTAGGAGGGGTGGGAGATGGTAGCGTAGGGGCCATCACCGGACTCATGGCAAGCCATGGTTTGGTGGATGGGGGCCTTAACACTACTCCGGCGCTGGCAGGTCCCACGTGGCGTAACTCCCGGGGGGTCGTGCGGAGGCTGGACTATGTATTTCTACCCAAATCCTTGGGGCTTTTGTCGGGGCGTCTGCTGCCTGTGTTTTTCTCAGATCACGACGGGGTACTCCTTCGGGTCAAGGCGCCTGTCTGCCTTTTCGGTAGGGGGTACTGGAAGCTCGACCGGGACATCCTGGAGGAGCGGGCTTTTGTAAAGGATTTCTCTGTTTTTTTTCGGGGGCTTGAGGGTCTCCGGCCTATGTGCGGAGGAGTTTTGGAATGGTGGGAGGTAGTTAAGGTAAGAATTAGGGTATTTATTATTGGTTTTTGTAAGAGGAAGGGGAGAGAGGAGAGAAGGGAGGTGGAGCAGCTACAACGTTTACTCGATCTCGAGTACGAGGCAGACAACCTCGGTGTTTCGATGGACGTTGTGCGTGCTACCAGCCTCAAGGCTCAACTCAGGGAGGTGCATGAGCGGAAGGCCCGTGCCTTCCTGCAGCGTGCACACAGAGTTTATAGAGCAGAATGAGACCTGCTCTGCAGTGTTTTTTAAATCAGTTAGGGAAAAGCAGGTAAGACAGGTTTTTTATGGGGGGAGGGATGGACAGGGTAGGGTAGTTAGGGAGCCGGAGCAGATGGTCAGGGTGGCAACTGACCATTTCCGTTTTTTTTCCAGGAGAGGGTAGTAGAAGAAGAACAGGGTACCGTGTTCTTAGAACACTTGTCCCGGCGTGTGCCGGAGGACATTAGAAAGGCGATGGATGCCCCGATAACACTAGAGGAGGTGGAGAGCGCCCTCAAGAGGATGGGGAAAGGGAAGGTGCCTGGGATGGATGGGCTGCCAGCTGAGTTTTACCTCAAGTTTTGGGGTATGCTTGGACCGGTGGTCCTAGAAGTCCTGACGGCCGTTCTCGAGACTGGAGTCCCGGGCAGGTCAATGGCTGTAGGCGTGCTGTCCCTCCTCTACAAGAAGGGAGACACCGCCGACCTTAGCAACTGGAGGCCGTTGACCATGCTGTGCGTAGATTATAAGATACTAGCTAAGGTCATGGCAGACCGTGTGCGCACAGCCCTTCCCTACGTTGTCCATGAGGATCAAACGTGTGGGGTGGAAGGCCGTTCCATTAGGTGGAACCTCCAACTGATAAGGGACTCCATCGCCTGGGTTGAGGATAGAAGTCTACCTCTGATGGTAGCGGCGCTTGATCAGGCCAAGGCTTTTGATCGCGTCAGTAGGGTTTTTCTTTTCAGAGTGTTAGGTAGGTTAGGGTTTAGTGATCGCTTTATAGAGTGGATCAAGATTTTGTATGTGGGAGCGGGGTGCCGGGTGAGCATAAACAGCCATCTGGGCGACGTGTTTAGCCTCTCCTCAGGGGTCAGGCAGGGATGCCCGCTCTCGGCACTCCTTTTCGTGCTCTACATGGAGCCCCTGGCGGCTGCCATTAGGGCTGACGCAGGGGTGGAGGGCTTGCTGGTCCCTGGTAGCGGCGGTTTGCGTGTCAAGGTGACACAATGCGCCGATGACACCACCTTGCTTTTGTGCAAGGACTCGTGCCTGCTAAGGTCTCTGGCCATAATTGGAGACTTTACCCGCGCGTCGGGAGCGGTCCTTAACCTCGCCAAGTCGTCTGTTAAGTATTTCGGCAGATGGCGGGGTAGGACGGACGTGCCTGGAGGGCTATCTCTCTGTAATGGGGCCCTGAGGATTCTTGGGGTCCATTTTGAGACCTCCGGCTCCGCGACACTGAACTGGAACATGAGGGTTGCTGTGGTTCAGAGGAAGCTGGCAATGTGGAAGGCCAGATCCTTGTCTTTTTTGGGCAAGGTTCTGGTCCTGAAGGTGGATGTACTGCCTTCCCTTCTGTACTTGGCTTACATCTATCCATTGCCAGCGAGCATGAGGAGGGGGCTAGTAAGGCTCGTGTTTCAGTTCATGTGGGGAGGCAGGTACGAGTATGTCGCCAGGGCTCGCATGATCTCAACAATCGGGGAGGGTGGGAGGGGAGTTCCACACTTCCCACTCAAGTTGGACTCGATTTTTGTTTCGTTTTTGTTGAATGAGCTCGCTAATCCGGTGATTCATCCCTCCGGTTACTTCCTGCGGGTGTTTTTCTCATACCAGGCGAGAAGCATAATGGTGTGGTCCAACACGGGTCCTCGGGCTGAACAGCTGCCGTGGCACTTCAGCCATGCGGCGAAGTGGCTGCGCGCACATCCCGAGGTTGAAGTTGCCCGAGTAGGTTTGGACCACAAACGCCTGTACGAGGAGGTCAGACGGACCGTTTGTGCGCCCCCTGTGGTGGGTACCCCTGCTGTGGTCTGGGAGACCATACAGGCGAGGGGCCTAGACAATCGTCTTAAGGATCTAAATTGGTTAAGTCTCCACAAGTGCCTGCTGGTACGATCCATAATGTACCGGCATAGGTTGGCGCGGTCCCCCCAGTGCCCGAGACCAACTTGTGGTGGGGAGGAGACGATACGCCACATGTACTGGGACTGTCCTTTCGCAGGAGTAGTGTGGGCCAGGGCTCAGGGTTTGCTAGGGAGAGTGAAGGGAGGGTTTGTTTTAACATGGGCGAGGGTGGAGAGAGGGGTAGGGAGAGCAGGGGGGTAGGTAGGGACCGTTTTCTGTTGTGGCTGCTTATCAGTCTTTTTAAGAAAGGGCTCTGGGATGCCAGGCAGGGGCTGGTTAAGTCAGGGGCAGACATGGGGGTGGAGGGAATAGTGAGGAGAGTGGAGGGAGATTTGAGGGGGAGGATAAGGAGGGAGGAGAGGAAGTGGGGCCACCATGCCGCCCTAGAGCGGTGGAAAGGGGGGCTAGGGCTGATCAGTTAGATCTTTTCTAGAAGGTAGGTTTGGTAGGCGGTGGTGGGTTTTGAAGTCTGAGGTTTATTGATGTATTGTGGTTTTTGTTCACTGCGATCCCCTGCAAAAGAAAAGGGGTCAGGCGCAGATTGAGCACTAATTCCCTGTATTTATGTTTCATGTACCATAAATTGAGATGGGGAAATGTCAGTCGATTTGACGTGATGATTTTTCAACTGTTAAATAGAGTGTGGTGCATGTTTTGATGGGGTGGTACAACATTTTGAAAACTTGTGTTTTTTGTTGGAAAAACGTTCTGTATGGGATTGTTATAATTGTGTGAATTGCTCAAAGTTTGGATGTATGAAAGGAAGAATAAAAGCTTTGAATCATCATCTGTTACGTCCCCCATAGGGGGACTACATATTAAATGGATTTTTCGAACAGGGAGTCGGAAATGGGGCTTGCTCCGTCCGCTCCACGCATCGACCCGGTATTGCAGTACCTCCGGGAACGGTGCAACACTTTTCTCCCGTTGTCAAGGAAAAATACTCATTCACAAAGCTATGTAAACAGCTAGCTTAGCTTAGCTTAGCTTAGCTAGCTAGCAGAAGAAGAGAAGGAAAGAAACATTCAAACTGAAAAAAGGGCGAAGCGCCTTTCAATGGGGTCCCCCGTTTCCCGCCATTTTACTTTAAAAAAAATTTAAAAAATTGGGCCAGGATGTTGTGTGTGTGTGTGTCATTGTGTGTGTGTGTGTCTCTGTCTCTCTGTCTCTCTCTCTGTGTGTGTGTGTCATTGTGTGTGTGTGTGTGTCTCTGTCTCTCTGTCTGTGTCTCTCTCTCTCTGTGTCTCTTGTGTCTCTGTGTCTGTGACCTTCTTTTCATCCACAGCCCTCAAACTTGGAAGAGTGGGTTCCGGGAGCAACCCGCGGGGACCCGGCCTACAGTGCACAGAGTGTGTCTCGGGCCCCCGACCTCTGACTTCCATATGACTCTGGTTTCTCTTCATTACGCACAAGCCTTTCGCCTTTTACTAAAGACTTCCGTGGAGAGGAACACTTATGAGTTCAATGTATTTTTGGAGTGGCTTTGCTTCTTGCAGAGCCCGGTATCTTGTTTCAAGAGAAATTGACATAGATGAGCCAGGATAGTGACTTAAAGACGCATTAGCGACTTTTTACAAAAAACACCTGCCTGTCTGTCTGTAGCCGGGGAAACGGTGGGTGGCTGGGATTGGAGGAGCCGGCTCTTGCCAACCCACCCGCTGAGGTCTGCCGAGACCCCCGGGGGCCCGGCGGTTGCAGGGTTCCATTTGTGGGTTATCGCTTCTCGGCCTTCCGGCTAAGACCAAACTTGGTACTGCGGTGCCCCAGAGTTCGTCTAGCCGGAAACCGAAGGACGGAGGGCGATAAAAGTTTTGAAGGAATCGTTTTGCCCCAAAATTATTTTTTCAGTGGCTTCTTGTTTAGAGAGCGGTTTATTTTTGCGTGTTTGGTGTGCTTGTCATTGTGAAGGTGAAAATGGCTCGGTACACACCAAACAAATCAATCCCAGGGATCGGGATGGCAAATACGTTGAGGTTTGCGTGGAAAAACAAGGAGATGGAACCTTTTGGGAGAGAGACATTTGGAAGAACAATTCTGATGGGGGTTATGAAGCTGGAGGTAAAAGACGTTCTATGCCTGCAAGGGAACACGATGGAAGTGGCCTACGATGTGACTTTTCATAAAGAAGATAAACATGATGAGATCATGAAGAAGGCGAGGGAGTTGGGAGGCACGAGGCCATTGAGCAACTATGAAGTGTCTAGCTTGGCCAAGAATAATTTCAGAGTTATAACGGTCAACATGTATAATCCCCACGTAACGGATGAGGAGGTGAAGGGTTTTCTTGGGAGATACGTGGATAATATCTCATCCGCAAAGCACCAGAGAGACTCCCTGGGATTCTGGAATGGGAGGAGGGGGTTCCAGGCCCTTCTCAGGGAGGACCCAAAGGGCCTGGGGGGCTACCTTCATCCCCCCGCGATGTTCTCTCTGGGGGCTGACAGGGGGACTTTGTACTACGCACGTCAGCCCCCGTTCTGCAGGCGCTGTATGGCCTATGGTCATATCCTCGCCTCGTGCAGCACTAGGAAGTGTAGGTTTTGTGGTTCTGGGGAGCACGAGGCGAAGGATTGTGACGAGCCGAAGGCTTGCCACGGGTGTGGCTCCACTCAACACCTGTGGCGCGATTGCCCGGCTCGTCACAGGTCATACGCGTCTGCAGCTGGGGGGAGAGCAGAAGCGGGGGATGGAGGGAAAAGAGGAAGAGGAGAAGAACAAGGAGAAGAGGAGAACACAGGTCCAGAGGGGACGGCCAAACCGAAGGAGAAGAAAGGAGTGGCAGCAGGAGGCGAGGGGGAGGGAAAAGGCAGGAGAGAGGGAGAAAAAGAGGCGGAGGGAAGCAGGGGAGAGGGGGAGCAAGGGAGGGCAACAGGGGAGGGGGAGGTGGTGGGGGGTGTGCCGGTGGAGGGGCCAGGGGAGGAGGAGAAGGAGGGAGAGGGGGTGCGGGAGTGGGGGGATAGCATGTCAAGCTTCCTCGTAGAAGAAATGAGAGAAATGGTGGAGGAGCTAGGGGGGAAGAGGGGTGGTGTCTCCCCGCTACCTCCTACACCAAAAAAGGAGAAGAAGAAAGGGAAGAGGAAGAGCTTGACAGACAGGGAGAAGGAGGGGGTTGTGGACGGGGGAGGTGGGGGGGTAGCCAAGCGAGGGATGGGGGAGGGAAAGATAAGTTTGTCCTCACTTTTTTCCTCTGCCCCTCAGCAATTGGTGGAAGGTGAATCCCTGGAGGCTGTTCGGGACGTTTTGACTGGGGGTTCTCAACTCCACTTTGAGGAGGTGGGGTCCCCTGGTCTCGGCCCGGCAGCTTTCAGGGAGGAAGAAACGGAGGGTGTTGGTGGGGAACCCAGGATGCAGGGAAATCGGCCTAACACCATACCTACATCCTGGGTTGGAGAAATGGAGGAGGACGGGGGGACGTCGGATGAGGAGAAGACGTCCCTACCGGATGTGATGGACCAGGGGAGCATCCGGTGAGCCTCCTGCTTGTTTGTGATTGTTTTGGTGTTAGTTTGGAAAAATGAGGTTATTTTGTTTTTTGTTTTATAATAGAATATTATGTTAATTTTGTTTAGTTTAAATGTAAGGGAAGACCCCCCTGAAGTGGACAAAAATGAATGGCAACACATTGGCACCGGACAAACCATATACACATTGGACAATACCACCCAATTGGACGCCAATTCGTGCAAAGTTGATGGCAAATGTTATATGGCTATTGCCAGTTGTAACACTTCAAAAATCGAACAGGGGGTGAGTGCGCTCCACCGTGGTTTTTCATATTGGAAATGGACATCAAGTCAACATCCAAAAGCAAAATTTTGAAAAAATGATTTTTTTGTCAAAAATTATCACCCCTTAAAAAAGTGCTTTCTGGACATGCGCATAAGAAATATGTTTTGTCCATTTACAATGTGATTTCATAGGAAGTCAAAAGTCAAAAGTCAAAAATGTCAAAATGTTGTAAAAAACTTCACACACCCTTAAAAAAGTGCTTTCTGGACCGTTTTTCAAAATTCTTTCAATTTTTGTGTCAATTACACATGTATAAGAACTGTATCAACATACTTTTGTCCAATTTTATTAGCCAAATTTTTATTTTATTTTTACATGTTTTGTCCATTTACAATATGTGATTTCATATGAAGTCAAAAGTCGAAAATTTGAACTTTTTAAAAAACGTATCACCCTCGTAAAAAAGTTCTTTCTGGACCGTTTTTCGAAATTGTTTCGATTTTATGTCAATTCATCATGTGTTTTTTTGGGGCCAAATACCATAAGAAATTTGACATGCTCAAAAATCCTGCAGAAATGCAAAATTGACTGGCCAGATGAACTCGGGATGGCCTGGCAGTGATAGTTGCTCCTTTCCATCGCTCATTGTGTTGACTTCATCATGTCCATTTTGTGATGTTTTTTCACTGTTGAATCATATTGCAAGTGTACGGGCATTTGCAATATGGTTCAATGGGCATTTACCATATGAAATTTGACATGCTCAAAAATCCTGCAGAAATGCAAAATTGACTGGCCAGATGAACTCGGGATGGCCTGGCAGTGATAGTTGCTCCTTTCCATCGCTCATTGTGTTGACTTCATCATGTCCATTTTGTGATGTTTTTTCACTGTTGAATCATATTGCAAGTGTACGGGCATTTGCAATATGGTTCAATGGGCATTTACCATATGAAATTTGACATGCTCAAAAATCCTGCAGAAATGCAAAATTGACTGGCCAGATGAACTCGGGATGGCCTGGCAGTGATAGTTGCTCCTTTCCATCGCTCATTGTGTTGACTTCATCATGTCCATTTTGTGATGTTTTTTCACTGTTGAATCATATTGCAAGTGTACGTGCATTGTTGTGCAACTGGTAACCCAAAAATAAAAATATGGTGATTTCATTATGTCCATTTGTTTATGTTTTCTTACTTTTGCAAAGTCACTGGGCATTTGCAATATGGTTCAATGGGCAGGTACCATCACGAATTTGTCATGCTATAAAAATCCTCAAGGAATGTGAAAATGACTGGCCTGATGAACACAGAATGGCCTGGCAGTGATAGTTGCTCCTTTCCATCGCTCGTTGTGTTGACTTCATCATGTCCATTTTGTGATGTTTTTTCACTGTTGAATCATATTGCAAGTGTACGTGCATTGTTGTGCAACTGGTAACCCAAAAATAAAAATATGGTGATTTCATTATGTCCATTTGTTTATGTTTTCTTACTTTTGCAAAGTCACTGGGCATTTGCAATATGGTTCAATGGGCAGGTACCATCACGAATTTGTCATGCTATAAAAATCCTGCAGGAATGTGAAATTGACTGGCCCGATGAACTCGGGATGGCTGGGCAGTGATTCTGGTTAATCTCAGTCGCTCGTTAGGGTTGATTTCAGAATGTCACTTTGGTGATGGTACCTCACTGTTTAAACATATTGCAAATGGACAAGAGTCACCAGCAAGTCACCATCCGTCAGTCAATTAGATATCATTCTAACACCAAACTGATACAAACTGACACCAAACCCACTTTTTCCAACTCGTTTAGTAGCCAACTATCACATACTTCAGAGCTGGCCCAAAATTCACAAGCCTTCGGTTCAAACCATAAAAAAAACATAAAACACGTAGTTACGTTCTAGCTGCGGGTCCATTTCTTATGTTATGTGTAGGCCTAGCTGAGGCGACCCCGAATCCCAAGTTTCGGCTCGATCGGTCATTTGGTGTCCGAGCAAAACCCTAATTGGTGCTGAAAATCCACTTTTTTCCATGACTTGCTACGGGGTCCTTGAATGAGCTATCGGACAGAAACGTTGGGGTCCGTCTCTATGAAACGAGACGGTCGCAATGCACCTAGTCTTGCATTTCTGAGACTTTTCTAAATGTCATCATTTTCGTAACGGTCAAAATGAATTGAAGTCATTGCAAATGTACGAGGCTGTTTCTCGGTCCGAGAACCTTCTAGAGTCACGTAACTCACCACGCACTATTGACCGGAGGTCTAGAACAGGATTCTAAAGTTTCGGAACTCTAGGTCTGACGGTTCTTTTTTAGCTCGAACAAAGCTAACTATTGCAGTCACTGTCTGTCTCTACGCACCCCAATACGTCCCTCCATCCAAGTTGTGTTTTAGGGTGATTTATTTTTCCTTTGAAATTTTATGGGAAAAATGACTGATTTACAGTTCATGGGGGTTGCCTAATCACATATATGAAGTTTTGGAAAGATCTGACTTTTTTAACCCCTCGAAACAGCACAAGAGACACCAATTATGACACTTCCGGTTGGCACAGGAAGCTATAAATCAACACATATCCTCACTGGGGTATGCTTTTACAGAATCCTGAGTTTTAAGTCCTTACGTTAAGAATTGACTGATTTACACAGGGTTGAATGCACTATGTCTATCAAACTGCAGGCAGGGTATGGATAAACACTTTTAGGGTGATTTTAACCACTTCCGGTTGGTCCAGGAAGCTTAGAATCAACACAGGTAGACCTCGTAGTGGCCTGATGGACTGCCATCGAAGACAGGTTCATATAACATTCATAACCCACATAGGCTTCAGGTTGAATTTAGGGGTGCAGGAAATGTATTCCTATGGGGAGAGAAGTCAATGCAAACTCTTTGAAGTAAACACCCTCTTTTAACTATTAAGGGTTAATGCCACACGGTCAACGTTAGGCTTGCACGGATCGGGAGGACCTTAGGAACGTACCTGAGGTCGAATTGTGCTTCTCACCCTAACGGTTCTCTCACTGTCACCCAAAAGCAAATGACGTTGTGGGGCAGGCTTCATTTTGGGCCTACTTTTCTAATGGTCGCTGCGCTTAGACCGAGCGAGCTACGGTCAAGCGGGATATCTCGTTGAACTCGGCACGGCCTAGAGATTATGTTTATGCCATTGCCTTCTCTCTGTGTCTTTGAGCACCGCACTTTATCACTCCATCCTTGCTGTGTGTGTGTGTGTGAGAGCTTTTCTTTGACATCTGCTGGGAGAAATGACTGATTTACAGTTTAGGAGGGTTACCTAGTCACACATATGAAGTTTTGGAGAGATGTGACCTTTCTAACCCTTCAAAACAGACAGTGTGACCCAATTAAAGGCACTTCCGGTTGGCACAGGAAGCTATAAGTAAACACATGTCTTGATTGACATAAAACTCAGGATTCTGTAAGTTTCTAAGTCTTTAAGTTAAGAATTGACTGATCTACGATCTACACAGGGTTGAATGTAGTCATTTTCACCTTTGAAGGTTATGTACATCAAAACACCTTTTGGGTTAATTTAACCACTTCCGTTTGCTTCAGGAAGCTTAGAATTGGCACAGGTAGACCTCATAGTGGTCTGATGGACTGTCATAGAAGACAGGTTCATAAGGCATTCATAACCCACATAGGCTTCAGGTTGAATTTAGGGGTGCAGGCAATGTATTCCTATGGGGAGAGAAGTCAATGCAAACTCTTTGAAGTAAACACCTTCTTTTAACTATTAAGGGTTAATGCCACACGGTCAACGTTAGGCTTGCACGGATCGGGAGGACCTCAGGTACGTTCCTGAGGTCGAATTGTGCTTCTCACCTTAACGGTTCTCTCACTGTCACCCAAAAGCAAATGACGTTGTGGGGCAGGCTTCATTTTGGGCCTACTTTTCTAATGGTCGCTGTGCTTAGACCGAGCGAGCTACGCTCAAGCGGGGCATCTTGTTGAACTCGGCACGGCCTAGAGAATATGGAAATGCCATTGTAGGCTTTGTGTGTCTTTAAGCACCGCACTTTGTCACTCCATCCTTGCTGAGTGTGTGTTTCTGTGTGTGTGTGTGTGTGTGAGAGAGAGCTTTTCTTTGACATCTGTTGGGAGAAATGACTGCCTTACAGTTTATGGGGGTTGCCTAATCACACATATGAAGTTTTGAAAAGATCTGACCTTTTTAACCCTTGGAAACTGCCACTGTGACACCATTTAAGGCACTTCCGGTTGGCACAGGAAGCTATAAATAAACTCATATCCTGATTGAGGTATGCCTTTACATAATCCTGAGTTTTAAGTCTTTACGTTAAGAACTGAGTTATTTACGGAGGGTTTAGGGAGTGTGTGTTATTTCAGAAAATCATAAAAAATCACAGAAATCTCGCAGAGCTCCGAAGCACACTTTAAAAAGATTCGTAAGAACACCCTGCAACTGGATCTGTAACCGTTGAAAAAAAAAAACACCTATCCGTGAACATCACCAATCTGTCGTTTGTACGATTTCTCTTAAATGACGATAGATAAATGGCTGTTTTTTTTTTTATTGACACCGGAGGCTCCTTGACTTTGACGTGAAGTGGAAAAATAATTTCTCTATTTTCATTTTGGACCTTTAATCCCAGATAAATGGCCATAACTCAAAAACCGTTGAGGCCTAGACGCCATCTTGTTCGGGGCCAACTGCCCATTATGCCAAACCTACGCTCACCGAGTTTCGTCTTTGAAATATTTTCAGTTTTCGAGATAAGGCCCCGTCGTGAATCGTGATGTTTTGTCCAATAGCAATATGATTGCTTATGCCCTCTTGTGGGAATTTCCGGGACAGCGGCAAAATGACCAAAATCGTATTATTTTTGTAAAACGGAAACCGAATGTCCGACAAAGTTCATTTGATGACTTCCCGGTAGGTCCGGCCCTGCCGCTCGGCCCGACGCCGTCCGCGAATTTTACAAACGATTTCGGACGTCTAGTAAGGGACCGTACATTTGCAATATGGACTTTCTCACTAACCATATGGCACCTGCCGAAATCTTCCCTTAAGGTATGTTAGTGTAAATGTAAGGGGGTTGAGGGATAGGGTTAAATGAAGGGCGGTTTTTAGTTATTTAGAGGGTGTGGGGTTTGATTTTTGTTTTTTACATTAGCTTCACCTAAGGGATAGATGGGATGTTGTGATGTTTAAGAGGGAGTGGGATAAGGGGGAATCAGTTTGGGGTATAGGGGGGGTTCACTCTTTGGGGGTAGGGATTTTGTGTGGGCATAGGGATGTTAAGGTTGAGGATTCTTTTGTCGTTATGCAAGGGAGGGTTTTAGGGGTGGATGTCACATTAAGGGATTGCAGGTATAGATTAGTTGGGGTGTACGGGCCACAGGTGGCGGCAGACAGAAGGGCGATGGTGGACTGTCTGACGCCCCTGTGTGCCACAAATAGGCAGTTGGTGATAGGGGGAGATTTTAATATAGATTTAGGGATAGGGGGGTATAGCAGTGCAGGCGCCATCACCGGGCTAATGGCTTGCCATGGTCTGGTTGATGGCGGCCTGCACACTACTCCGGCAATGGTCGGTCCTACATGGCGCAACTCCAGGGGGGTTGCGCGGAGGCTCGACTACATTTTTCTATCCAGGTCTTTGGGTCAGTTGTCTGGTCGGCTGTTGCCTGTCTTCTTTTCAGATCACGACGGGGTGCTCCTGCAGGTGAGTTCTCCAGTCTGCCTCTTCGGTAGGGGGTACTGGAAATTAGATCGGGAAGTGCTGGATGAGCAAGCTTTCGTTAATGCCTTTATTGGTGTGTTTCGGGGGCTTGAAGGCCTCCGGTCCATGTGCGAGGGGGTGTTAGAGTGGTGGGACTTAGTCAAGGTAAGGATTAGGGTCTTTATTATAGGATATTGTAAGAGGAGAAAAAGGGAGGAAAGGAGGGAGGTGGATCATATCCAAAGGTTGCTCGAGCTCGAGTATGAGGCAGGCAACCTCGGCGGGTCGGTCGACTGGGAGAGATCCACTGCCCTGAAGGCGCAACTCAGGGAGCTGCAGGAGCGGAAGGCTCGAGCTTTCCTGGAGCGTGCGCATAGTGGCTTTTTAGAACATAACGAGACTTGTTCCGCTATGTTCTTTAAGTCGGTTAGGGCCAGGCAGAGTGGGAAGTTAATGCATGGAGTTAGAGAAGAAGATGGTAGTATAGTAAGTAAACCAGAGGAGATGGTCAGGGTGACAACTGAGCATTTCCGAGGTTTATTTAAGGAAAGGGTAATAGATGTAGAGCAGGGAAATGTGTTTTTAGAACACTTGTCCCGGCGGTTGCCGGAGGACGTTAGAGATGCGATGGAGGCTCAGATCTCCCTTGAAGAGGTTGAGACCGCCCTCAGGAGGATGGGTAAAGGGAAGGTGCCTGGGATGGATGGTCTACCGGCCGAGTTTTACCTCAAGTTTTTGGGTATACTTGAACCGGTGGTACTCGAAGTCTTGAAGGCCATCCTTGAGACAAGGGTCCCAGGGGGATCAATGGCTGTTGGTGTGCTGTCACTTCTGTACAAGAAGGGGGACGCAACAGACCTTGGCAACTGGCGGCCATTGACCATGCTGTGTGTAGACTACAAGTTGCTTGCAAAGGTCTTAGCAGACCGGTTGCGCACAGCCCTTCCCTACGTCGTCCATGAGGATCAGACGTGCGGGGTAGAGGGACGCTCAATTAGATGGAACCTTCAGTTGATAAGGGACTCCATCGCCTGGGTTGAAGATAGAGGTCTGCCTTTAATGGTAGCAGCGCTTGATCAGGCGAAAGCCTTTGATCGCGTGAATAGATCCTTTCTATTCAGGGTATTAGGTAGATTAGGATTTGGGGAGAAGTATATAGGATGGATCCGTACATTATATGTTGGAGCGGGGTGTCGAGTTAGCGTAAACGGTCACTTGGGTGACGTTTTTGACCTCTCGTCTGGGGTCAGGCAGGGTTGCCCGCTCTCGGCACTCCTCTTCATTCTGTACATGGAGCCTCTGGGGGCTGCCATTAGGGCAGACACGGGGGTGGAGGGCTTGTTGATCCCTGGAAGCGGTGGGCTGCGTGTTAAGATGACGCAGTACGCCGATGACACTTCCTTGCTGCTATGCAAGGACTCGTGCCTGACAAGGTCCCTTGCCATCATTGGGGATTTCACCCGAGCGTCGGGGGCAGTTCTGAATCATGCAAAGTCTTCCGTGAAGTTTTTCGGAAGATGGCGCAGTAGGACGGATGTGCCCGGGGGGTTCTCTCTCTGTGAAGGGGCCCTGAGGATTCTCGGGGTCCATTTTGAGACCTCCGGCTCAGTGACGCTGAATTGGAACATGGGTATTGCAGTGGTACAGAGGAAGCTAGCAATGTGGAAGGCTAGGTCTTTGTCTTTTATGGGCAAGGTCCTGGTCCTAAAGGTGGATGTACTGCCATCTCTGTTGTATTTGGCATACATTTACCCATTGCCGGCTTGCCTGAGGAGGCCTCTAGTGAGGCTTGTGTTCCAGTTCATGTGGGGTGGCAGGTACGAGTGGGTCGCCAGGGCGCGCATGCTCTGTCCCATCGGGGAGGGAGGTAGGGGGGTACCACATCTCCCCCTCAAGCTGGATGCAATCTTCGTTTCCTTTCTGTTGACGGAGCTTGCTCATCCAGTGATACACCCATCCGGTTACCTCCTGCGGGTGTTGTTCTCGTATCAGGCGAGAAGCGTAATGGTGTGGTCTAACGCGGGTCCTCGGGCGGAACAGCTGCCGTGGCACTTTGGCCATGCGGCCAAGTGGCTGCGTGCGCACCCCGAGGTTGAAGTTGCCCGAGTAGGTTTAGACCACAGGCACCTGTACGAGGAGGTCAGGCAGGCGGGGAGTCCTGCGCCTGTAGCGGGCATCTCGGCGGTGGTCTGGGAGGGAGTGCAGGCGCGGGGCCTGGACAACAGGCTCAAAGACCTGAATTGGTTGAGCCTCCATAAGTGCTTGCCGGTACGTTCCATCATGTACCGGCATAGCTTGGCGCGATCCCCCACCTGCCCAAGATCTGCTTGTGGCAGGGAGGAGACCGTGCGCCATGTCTTTTGGGACTGTGCCTTTGCCGGAGTGGTATGGGCTAGGGCACGGGTGTTGATAGGTTTGGTCAGAAGCGATTTAGTTGTGACGTGGGCTAGGTTAGAAAGAGGTGTAGGGAGAGCGAGGGGAACAGATAGGGATAGGTTTCTGCTCTGGCTTCTCATGAGCCTCTTTAAACGGGGGCTGTGGGAAGCCAGGCAGGAATTGGTAAAGACAGGGAGAGATTGGGGGGTGGAAGGGATAGTGAGGAGGGAGGATGAAGCGGGAGGAGAGGAAGTGGGGGCAGCATGCGGCACGGGAGAGGTGGAAAGGGGGTTGAGAGTGTTAGATTGAGGGTTGTAAAGGGTTAGATCAGGGTCGGAGAGAAAGGGCAAGGGTTAGGTATTGGTTAGGTATGAAGGGGAGGGACGATGCTCCCCTGAGTTTTTTGGTTTGGTTTGTGGGTTTTTGTTAATTAAAAATGCCATTATTTGAGTTTGAAAGAAAAGTATGATTTTGAGTTGTATTAATGAATGGCATTGCAAGTAATAAATTATTTTTTCTGTTTAATATCTGATACGTCCCCCATAGGGCGAAGCGCCTTTCAATGGGGTCCCCCGTTTCCCGCCCAAAAAAAAAAATTGGGCCAGGATTGTGTGTGTGTGTGTGTCATTGTGTGTGTCTCTCTCTCTCTCTCTGTGTCTCTTGTGTCTCTGTGTCTGTGACCTTCTTTTCATCCACAGCCCTCAAACTTGGAAGAGTGGGTTCCGGGAGCACCCGCGGGAACCCGGCCTACAGTGCACAGAGTGTGTCTCGGGCCCCCGACCTCTGACTTCCATATGACTCTGGTTTCTCTTCATTACGCACAAGCCTTTCGCCTTTTACTAAAGACTTCTGTGGAGAGGAACACTTACGAGTTCAACGTATGTTTGGAGTGGCTTTGCTTCTTGCAGAGCCCGGTATCTTGTTTCAAGAGAAATTGACATAGATGTGCCAGGATAGTGACTTAAAGACGCTACCTGACATGACTCCTTGCTGTCCCCAGTCCACCTGGCCATGCTGCTGCTCCAGTTTCAACTGTTCTGCCTTATTATTATTCGACCATGCTGGTCATTTATGAACATTTGAACATCTTGGCCATGTTCTGTTATAATCTCCACCCGGCACAGCCAGAAGAGGACTGGCCACCCCACATAGCCTGGTTCCTCTCTAGGTTTCTTCCTAGGTATTGGCCTTTCTAGGGAGTTTTTCCTAGCCACCGTGCTTCTACACCTGCATTGCTTGCTGTTTGGGGTTTTAGGCTGGGTTTCTGTACAGCACGTTGAGATATCAGCTGATGTACGAAGGGCTATATAAATAAATTTGATTTGATTTGATTTGATTAGCAACTTTTTACAAAAAACACCTGCCTGCCTGTCTGTCTGTCTGTAGCCGGGGAAACGGTGGGTGGGTGGGATTTGGAGGAGCCGGCTCTTGCCAACCCACCCGCTGAGGTCTGTCGAGACCCCCGGGGGCCTGGCGGTTGCAGGGTTCCATTTGTGGGTTATCGCTTCTCGGCCTTTTGGCTCAGATCAAGCTTGGTACCGAGGTGCCCCAGAGCTCGCTGAGCCAAAAGGTCGAAGGTAGGATAGGAGGGAGGGTTTTTAAAAAGGATTTTGCGGTTTTTTGAACCAATTGTCCTTTATTTTTCAGCTTCTGTCTAAAGAAAGCTTTTTTTGGAAGAATGGAGCAACAGAAAAAAGAACGGGCAGTACCTACAATCGGGTTGGCTAACACGGTGAGATTTTCATGGATTGAAAAGGAGAAGGAGCCATGGGGGAGAGAGACTTTCGGGAGGAATATCGTGATGGGCTACCTAAAACTGCAGTTCAAGGATGTTCTCTGTCTGCAGGGGAACCCATTAGAGAAGGCTTTTGACGTGACGTTATACACGGAGGAGAGACATGACGGAATAATGAAGAAGGTGAGGGCGTAGAAAGAAGAAGGACCCCTGTGCCATTACGCGGTGACCAGCCTGGCAAGGAACAACTTCAGGGTGGTCACCGTAAACATGTACAATCCGCATGTGAAGGATGAGGAAGTGAGGGCCTTTCTGGGGAGATACATGGACAATGTCTCCTCAGCGAGGTACCTCAGGGACTCCCTGGGTTTCTGGAACGGGAAGAGAGGTTTCCAGGCGTTACTCAGGGAGTCCCCAAAGAGTGTGGATGGCTACCTCCATCCTCCGGCGATGTTCTCCCTGGGGGCTGACAGGGGGACGTTGTATTATGCACGTCAGCCCCCGTTCTGCAGGCATTGTATGGCCTACGGCCATATCCTGGCCTCGTGCAACACCATGAAGTGTCGTTTCTGTGGATCGGGAGAGCCAAGGATTGTGACGAGCCAAAGGCTTGAGTTGAGTTTGAGTTTATTTTTTATTTTTACAGGGACAGTGCACATTAATCAACGTTTCAGTAAAAGTGCCGGTTTTAGCCAGCCGGCTAATTTTCAACCACAGTCCCTGGGCAGGTTATTAAAAACAATTACAATATAGACAATAGCAACATAGAACAAGCAAGACATAGCAACATAGGACAAGCAAGACATAGCATACAGACAGAGCAACATAGGACAAGCAAGACGTAGCATACAGACAGAGCAGCATAGAACAAAAAGCAGCAAGTCAAAATTCATAAAAGCAACAAAGTGTTTCCACACCTCACAAGCTACAGACAACAGACAACATGGAGAGCGGCAACACACAGCTAGGGACCATGTTCACAAATCTGATTGACCTTTAGCCATGTCTTCAAGTATTTTGTGAAAGTGTGATATGTGGTGCAGTTATGTGTGTCTGATGGCAGTGTATTCCAGACATGGGAAGCTCTCACAGAGAATGCAGATTTAATAAAGGTGATTTTCCTTAGGGGAACTATACAGTCACCTCTCATGGCAGACCTTGTGGATCTGCTGCCATATGTCTGGGTTTTCTGTTTAACAAAAATATTGAGTGGAGGGGGAGCCAGGCCATTAAGGATCTTGAATACAAGACATGCGTCGGTGTATTGCACAAGATTTTCCCAACTCAAGAGCTCATGCTTTCTAAGCATGTGACAATGATGATGGCTATTGGGCTTCCTATCAAGCACTTTGAGAGCCTGTTTGTAGACAGACTGAATAGGTTTTAATGTTGTACAGCAAGCTTGGGCCCAACTAGTCAAGCAGTATGTTAAGTGGGGGAGTATCATAGATTTGAAGTACAGTTTTGCTACCTCTGTAGTCAAACAATTTCGTATAAATCGGAAATTAGCTAGGTTGAATTTGGTTATTTGAATTACCTTTTTCACATGCTTTTTAAAAGAGAGGTTGGAATCAAGTATGATGCCAAGGTACTTAAAATCAGATACCACCTGGAGCTTCTCCCCTGACACATAGACATCTGGCTCAGTAGCATCTGTTGCCCTCTTTGTGAAGAACATGCAAACAGTTTTTTTCACATTGAGATGCATACACGAGTCACTGAGCCACTTTGTAACCTGGACCATTACAGTAGTGAGTTCTTGTGCAGCTTGTTGTTTGCTCTTTGCATGCACATATATCACTGTATCATCTGCATACATTTGAACTTCAGACCCAGTACAGACAGAAGGCAGATCATTAATGTACAGGCTGAACAGGAGGGGCCCCAGTATTGACCCTTGGGGCATGCCCACATCATAGCTACGAGTGGGCGACAGCTCATTGCTCACTCTGACACACTGAGTTCTGCCTTCAAGGTATGATTTCATCCATCTCAAGGCATCAGGGGAAAAGTTGAACTTGGACAATTTTGTGATGAGAATCTCATGGTTAACAGTATCAAAAGCCTTTCCTCCAGAAACACAGCCCCAACAGCACACCCTTTGTCCATCTTGGACTTCACATTTTCCAGAAGAAAGCAGTTGGCCGTTTCTGTGGAGTGTTTCGCTCTGAAGCCAAACTGCATGGAGTGTAATGTGAAGGGGCTGTTGTTGAGGTGGGCAATCAGTTGTTCTGCTACACACTTTTCAACAACCTTTGACACCACATGTAATATACTAATGGGCCTGTAGTTACTCACGTTAGCAGGGTCGCCTGATTTAAAGATGGCCGTTATTATGGCCGACTTCCATACCCTTGGAAACACACCGAGACCGATAGATGTGTTGGTGACCTTAGTAATGGGGCCAATGAGTGACTCTTTGTAGTTTTTAAGAAAGGTAGAGTCCATCCCAAACACATCTTTGGCTTTAGAGTTCTTTAGTGAGCTAATCACCTTGTTCACCTTTGACTCAGAAATCTCCCTTATGATGAAGACAGGTTGAGTGTCGTTCACTAGCACTGAGCCCAAGAAACCAGTGGAGGGGTTCTGTGTCAGTACCCTGACAGAGTCAATAAAGTAGGAATTGAAGGCTATTGCTATTTCGACTGCATCCTGTGTTAGATTGTTATTCACCATGATTTCTAGTCTTTTTGCAGTGTTACTATTGTCTTTCCCTGTTAACTTTTTTAGATTCTCCCATATCAATTTAGAATTTCCCTTTGCTTCACCAATTATGTTAATAAAAAAGTTTGCCTTGGCCTGTCTGATTTCTTTCATCACCTTATTTTTCAACATGGTAAACCTACGTTTGTCATGCTCTAATTTAGATTTTAGGGCTATCTTTAGAGCATAATCTCGTTCTTTCATCAATTTCCAGATTTCTCCATTTAGCCAAGGAAGAGTGCTCTTTTGGCCAGGTTTGGATTTGATTTTCTTTAGGAAGCCATTTATTGTAGTCTGGATTGTGGATAGAAAAACCTGACTATCAGCTTCCACGTCTGTATAGGACAAGAGATCATTCCAGTTTATTCCCTTAATTGCTTTTTCAAAATAGTTTAATTCACTCTTAGGTATTCTGAGTTGATCCGGCTTTCTAACAGTAGAGAGGTTAAACCTGCTCTTAGACAGCTTTCTGGCTATAAGTGTCAGATTATGATCAGACAGCCCAGTAACCATATTGAATGATTTAGTCACTCTCTCTGGTTTATTACTGAACACCAAATCAATCTCTGTTTTAGAGCAACAAGTCACCCTGGTCGGCCCTTTAACTAGCTGTGTAAGGTCAAAGGTATTAGTGATCCGTTTGAGGGTTTTCCTACAACACTTGTCTTCATAATTAATGTTAAAATCTCCCATTAAGATGACCTCTTTCCCAAAATCACATTCCCTAAGCATGGTATTAAACTGATCAAAAAACACACTTTTGGTGGAAGGTGGCCTATACATTCCAATGAGGGTAAAAGACATTTGGGGAGACAGTGTAACGTTCAGGCCGATACATTCTAGTTCATTATCACATGACCACTCAATTTGTTTACATCGGATATGTTCTTTAATGTAAATCATCACACCCCCTCCTCTTCCTTCAATCCTGTCTCTCCTGAAAACATTGTAGCCAGGCACAATCAAAGCAGCATATGGAGAGTGTTTATGGAGCCATGTCTCTGAGAGGCAGAGAAAGTCAAGGTTGGAGTCTGTGTAGATGTTGAATTTGATGACTTTTTGGAATGACACTACGAATGTTCAAGTGTCCCCCTAGTAGTCCCTTGGGCTTAGCTCGTGGGTCCCAGATGACTCGAGAGTGATTGACACATTGAAAAAAGTTACATTCTGTGTTTTCTGACGGCTGGGTTTAGGCCGTTTTGTTCCGTTTTGATTAGGGGCAGTTCGGTAGCGCAATTAACAATCCCTCCCGCCTGCACTGGATGCGGGGAACTAATTAAAATAGCTTGCGTACCAGAAGCAGAGTCAGGGATCGCATATAGCGACTCTGGTATGTTTGAAGAGTCAAAATCTATCCTGGAGCCGGGTGAGTCGAGAGAAACGATAGGACCATAGCACTCACCCACCTCCACAGCGGCGAGGACCAGTGGACGAGGCCATCCACCGCTCTCCACTCCGGTGCGTATCACTGGCTCGGTGATATTGGGCCCAGGATTGAGTTGTACATCCCCGGAGAGCAGGAGGGTAGTGAACAGGTAGTTTAACAGTGTCCGATAAATGTTGGACTTGTGTTTGTTACGCCTAAGCGGTTCAGTAGAATAAGGAGCGAGGTAGACTTGGCCATTATTCAGAACATTATGGTATGCTGTGTACTGTCCGCTCCCGTGGAACGGTGAACCAATGTGTTTGGTGTTGATATTCTCCGGTAGTAGACTGATTGTGTCATCCCAGCAAGGACGCACTGAGATTATCAGTAGAGCAGCTACATAACTGACAATCATGGCAGAGTACTGGAGATAAAACACATAATTGCGCTTTAACTCTTTAACTCTCTTTACTTAGCTGGGATCGGCGTACACCTGATGGTTTAGATAAAATTACAGCATTCGAATGAGAAGCGGCACCTGCTGCACCACCCTGTCTTCCGTCCGCCATCTGATTGGCCTCCCTGTTTGCCTCAGCCCCTTACATTTTAGGGGAGGATGACTCCAGTGAGGGGGCTGTGGGCTGTGTGCTAGAGGGATCCCAACTCCTGTTTGGGGAGGTGCGGTCCCCTACATACGGCCCCGAGGCAAACAGGGAGGGGGGGTGGTGGGTGGTGGTGAGGAACCCAGGGTGCAGGGCACCCGGCCTAACACACTGCCTGCATCCTGGGTTGGAGAGATGGAGGAGGACGGGGGGGCGTCAGGAGAGGAGAGGACGTCCCCGCCGGTGGAGAAGGACCAGGGGAGCATCGGGTGAGTCTCTTGTTTTTTATTTGGTTTTTGGGGTTTATTTGTGGTAAATAATTAAATGAGTGTTTGTTTATTTTGTTAGTCTAAATGTTAGGGGGTTAAGGGATTATGTTAAAAGGAGGGCGGTGTTTTGTTATTTAGAGGGTGTGGGGTTTGATTTCTGTTTATTACAGGAGGTTCACCTGAGGGATGGTGGGGATGTGTGTAGATTTAGGAGGGAGTGGGATAAGGGGGAATCATTTTGGGGCATAGGAGGGGTGCACTCAACAGGAGTAGGGATTTTGTGTGGGAATAGAGAGGTTAAGGTAGAGAGCACTTTTGTTGTAATGCAGGGTAGAGTATTGGGGATAGATGTGAAGTATAGAGAAGTTAGATATAGGTTAATTGGGGTGTATGGACCACAGGTGGCGGCAGACAGGAGGGAGATGGTGGACTGTCTGGCGCCTCTGTGTGTTACAAACAGGCACTTGGTGATAGGAGGGGATTTTAATATAGATTTAGGGGTAGGAGGTGATAGCAGTGCAGGTGCCATCACTGGGCTAATGGCTTGCCATGGTCTGGTTGATGGTGGCCTGCACACTACTCCAGCAATGGTCGGTCCTACATGGCGCAACTCCAAGGGGGTTGCGCGGAGGCTCGACTACATTTTTGTATCCAGGTCTTTGGGTCAGTTGTCTGGGCGGCTGTTGCCTGTTTTCACGGATCACGACGGGGTGTTCCTGCAGGTGGGGTCCCCAGTCTGCCTCTTCGGTAGGGGGTACTGGAAGTTAGATTGGGATATACTGGAGGAGCAGGCTTTCGTTGACGCATTTTTTTGTTTCTTTCGAAGGCTCGACGGCCTCCGGTCTATGTGCCAGGGGGTGTTAGAGTGGTGGGATTTAGTTAAGGTGAGGATTAGGGCTTTTATAATAGGGTATTGTAAAAGGAAAAAGAGGGAGGAAAGGAGGGAGGTGGATCATATCCAAAGGTTGCTCGAACTGGAGTACGAGGCAGGCAACCTCGGCGGGTCGATTGACTGGGAGAGAACCGCAGCTCAGGGAGCTGCAGGAGCAGAAGGCTCGAGCTTTCCTGGAGCGTGCACATAGTGGCTTTTTAGAACATAATGAGACTTGTTCCGCTATGTTCTTTAAGTCGGTTAGGGCCAGGCAGAGTAGGAAGGTAATGCATGGATTTAGAAAAGAAGATGGTAGTGTAGTAAGTAAACCAGAGGAGATGGTCAGGGTGACAACTGATCATTTCCAAGGTTTGTTTAAGGAAAGGGAAATAGATGTAGAGCAGGGAAATGTGTTTATAGAACACTTGTCCCGGCGGTTGCCGGAGGACATTAGAGACGTGATGGAGGCCCAGATCTCACTAGAAGAGGTTGAGAGCGCTCTTAGGAGGATGGGAAAAGGGAAGGTGCCTGGGATTGATGGGCTGCCGGCTGAGTTTTACCTCAAGTTTTGGGGTATACTTGGACCGGTGGTTCTCGAAGTCTTGAAAGCCCTCCTCGAGACGGGTGTCCCGGGGGGTTCAATGGTAGTCGGTGTGCTGTCACTTCTTTACAAGAAGGGGGACGCAACCGACCTTGGCAACTGGCGGCCATTGAGCTTGATGACGAGCTTGGAGGGCACTATGGTGTTAAATTCCGAGCTGTAGTCGATGAACAGCATTCTCACATAGGTTTTCCTCTTGTCCAGATGGGTTAGGGCAGTGTGCAGTGTGGCTGAGATTGCATCGTCTGTGGACCTATTTGGGCGGTAAGCAAATTGGAGTGGGTCTAGGGTGTCAGGTAGGGTGGAGGTGATATGGTCCTCGACTAGTCTCTCAAAGCACTTCATGATGATGGAAGTGAGTGCTACGGGGCGGTAGTCGTTTAGCTCAGTTACCTTAGCTTTCTTGGGAACAGGAACAATGGTGGCCCTCTTGAAGCATGTGGGAACAACAGACTGGGATAGGGATTGATTGAATATGTCCGTAAACACACCAGCCAGCTGGTCTGCGCATGCTTTGAGGGCGTGGCTGGGGATGCCGTCTGGGCCTGCAGCCTTGCGAAGGTTGACACGTTTAAATGTTTTCCTCACGTCGGCTGCAGTGAAGGAGAGTCCGCATGTTTTAGTTGCGGGCCGTGTCAGTGGCACTGTATTGTCCTCAAAGCGGGCAAAAAAGTTATTTAGTCTGCCTGGGAGCAAGACATCCTGGTCCGTGACTGGGCTGGTTTTCTTTTTGTAATCCGTGATTGACTGTAGACCCTGCCACATACCTCTTGTGTCTGAGCCGTTGAATTGAGATTCTACTTTGTCTCTATACTGACGCTTAGGTTGTTTGATTGCCTTGAGGAGGGAATAGTTACACTGTTTGTATTCGGTCATGTTTCCGGTCACCTTGCCCTGATTAAAAGCAGTGGTTCGGGCTTTCAGTTTCACGCGAATGCTGCCATCAATCCACGGTTTCTGGTTTGGGAATGTTTTAATCGTTGCTATGGGAACGACATATTCAACGCACGTTCTAATGAACTCGCTCACCGAATCAGCGTATTCGTCAATGTTGTTGTCTGACGCAATACGAAACATATCCCAGTCCACGTGATGGAAGCAGTCTTGGAGTGTGGAATCAGATTGGTCGGACCAGCATTGAACAGACCTCAGCGCGGGAGCTTCTTGTTTTAGTTTCTGTCTGTAGGCAGGGATCAACAAAATGGAGTCGTGGTCAGCTTTTCCGAAAGGAGGGCGGGGCAGGGCCTTATATGCGTCGCGGAAGTTAGAATAGCAGTGATCCAAGGTTATTCCAGCCCTGGTTGCGCAATCGATATGCTGATAAAATTTAGGGCGTCTTGTTTTCAGATTAGCCTTGTTAAAATCCCCAGCTACAATGAATGCAGCCTCCGGATAAATGGATTCCAGTTTGCAAACAGTCAAATAAAGTTCGTTCAGAGCTATCGATGTGTCTGCTTGGGGGGGGAATATATACGGCTGTGATTATAATCGAAGAGAATTCCCTTGGAAGATAATGCGGTCGACATTTGATTGTGAGGAATTCTAAATCAGGTGAACAGAAGGACTTGAGTACCTGTATGTTGTTATGATCACACCACGTCACGTTAACCATGAAGCATACGCCCCCACCATGGAGACGGTGTCAGAAGGTACGGGGGAGGAGGGGGAGATTCTTGAGGAACACCTCCCCCCATGTAAAAGAAACGTTGAGGAGCTCTCTGACCCCGAACAGGGTGAGGAGAAAAAGGGAAAGGTGGAGTGGGAGAGCTCCCAGGGGGAGGAAGAACCCAGAACCTTCCCCTCCAACTCCCCCAATCAAGTCTCCTTTTTAAGTCCTGTTTTAACCTCCTCTCCCTTTCCAAACTCCCTTACCCCGGAGGGAGAGAGAGAAAGTCCCTGAGAACTAACCCCCTTTTAACTGTTCAATGCTTTTTCTTTTAGCACTGTTTTTACTCACCCCTTTTATGGCTTTTAAAATCACCACGATAAATGTGAGGAGTGTAAGAACAGCAACAAGAGCACAGTCGGTTTTATCCTTTTTAGAAAGGTTTAACTCGGATGTGTTTTTACTACAGGAGTGTGGTCTACCCTTTTTACCCTCTTACAGGAAATGGGAGGATAAGTGGCAGCACGGACCCTCCATTTGGAGTGGTTCCAATTTTAACAAGAACGACGGTGTTGCCATTTTAATCGGTGAGGCTGGTGAGGTGAGGGCCTTTTTTTGGTGTAGGGGAGCACGGTGGTGGTAGGTGGGCGTGCTCTTTTAGCCAATTGTACTTTTATGGGGAGGGATTTTAACGTGCTAAATGTGTATGGTTTTAACGATAAACATGACCGGTGTACACCCCATACAGCACGAGCTGAGGTGTTAGGTCCTCCCCTGCTGGCAGACACGAGGTGATCAGGGGGCCTGCTTCCTTCCACAGGTCCCTGGCGGCTCTGCACTCCCAGAGCATGTGCCTCACCGACTCTTCTTGGCCGCAGCCTGGTCGGGGACACGCGGATGTCCTCGCCATGCCCCGTGAGTGCATAACGGCCCTGACCGGGAGGATCTCGTGGGCGACCATCCAGGACAGGTCCCGATGCCGATTCAGGAGAGCAGGATGGGCCACATTGCGCCAAACCGGTGTGGGCTCACCTGCTAGCTAGCTAGCAGAAGAAGACAAGGAAAGAAACATTCAAACTGAAAAAAGGGCGAAGCGCCCTTCAATGGGGTCCCCCGTTTCCTGCCATTTTACTTAAAAACTAAAAATTGGGCCAGGATAGTGTGTGTGTGTGTGTCTGTCTCTCTCTCTGTCGCTGTGCCTCTGTGTCTGTGACCTTCCTTTTATCCACAGCCCTCAAACTTGGAAGAGTGGGTTCCGGGAGCACCCGCGGGAACCCGGCCTAGAGTGCACAGAGTGTGTCTCGGGCCCCGACCTCATGACTTCCATATGACTCTGGTTTCTCTTCATTACGCACAAGCCTTTCGCCTTTAGTTAAAGACTTCCGTGGAGAGGAACACTTACGAGTTTAACGTATTTTTGGAGTGGCTTTGCTTCTTGCAGAGCCCGGTATCTTGTTTCAAGAGAAATTGACAGAGATGGGCCAGGATAGTGACTTACAGACGCATTAGCGACTTTTTCCAAAAAACACCTGCCTGTCGCCAGAGAAATAGTGGGTGGGTGGATGGGGAGGAGCCGGCTCTTGCCAACCAGCTGAGGTCTGTCGAGACCCCCGGGGGTCCGGCGGTTGCAGGGTTCCATTTGTGGGTTATCGCTTCTCGGCCTTTTGGCTTCAGATCAAGCTTGGTACCGAGGTGCCCCAGAGCTAGCTGAGTCAAAAGGTCGGAGATAGGAGGGCGATAAGGTTGCTGTTGGACGGTGTCTGATTTTCAAGTAGTGGTTGTTTTGGTTTTCCAGTATTTTCCGTTTGGAGAGTTGGTTTTCGTTGTTATTTGAACGTGCATTTTTTTCATTTAGAAATGGCGCGTAAGAGTTCCAGTAAATTGGGACTAGGAATCGGATTAGCTAATGCGATGAGGTTCGCCTGGAGTGACAAAGATATGGAGCCCTTCGGGAGAGACATTTTTGGAAGAACCATATTGATGGGGAAACTGAAGCTCGAAGTAAAGGATGTGTTATGTTTACAGGAAAATCCAACGGAGAGGGCTTTCGATGTGACTTTTCATAGAGAGGGAAAGCAAGAAGAAGGTTAAAGAAGTGAGTGAGACAAAGCCGATGTGTTATTATAAAGTGACGAACTTGGCAAAAAGTAACTTTAGAGTGGTTACTGTGACGATGTACAACCCACATGTGACTGATGAGGTGAGGGCCTTTCTGGGGAGGTATATGGATAACATCTCCTCAGGAAGGCTCCTCAAAGACTCTCTTGGGTTCTGAACTGGGAAGAGAAGATACCAGGCTCTTCGTAGAGAAGACCCAAGTGGATTCGGAGGGTACCTCCATCCTCCGGCTATGTTCTCCCTGGGGGCTGACAGGGGGACATTGTTTTATGCCCGTCAGCCTCCGTTCTTCAGGCGGTGTATGGCCTATGGCCATGTCCTGGCCTCGTGTAACACCAGGAGATGCAGGTTCTGTGGATCAGAAGAGCACGAGGCCAGGGACTGTGTCGAGCCAAGGAAATGCCACGGGTGTGGCTCGGTAGCGCACCTGTGGCGGGACTGCCCGGCTCGGCGGAGGTCATACGCGTCTGCAGCTGGGGGGGAGCGAGAGCGGAGGATGGAGGAAGAGAGGAGCTGGAAGAAGGGGGTGGAAGGACTGAGCAGAAGGAGTCGGAGGGAGGAGGAGGAGAGGGCCGGGACAGAAGGAGAGGTGGCCGGGATGGAAGGAGAGGAGGTGGCCGGGATGGAAGGAAAGGTGGCTGGGATGGAAGGAGAGGTGGTCGGAAAGGAAGGAGAGGTGGCTGGGATGGAAGGAGAGGTGGCCGGAACAGAGGGAGAGGAGGAAGGGCAAGAGGGTGTGAAGGACTGGGGGAAAAGTGATGTGGTGAGGGAAAGGGTGGAAGAGTTGAGAGGGATGGTGGGGGATTGGTAGAGGGGGAAAAGATAAAGGACGAGCAGGTGAGTGACTTTATTTATCAAAGACCCTTGCTGAATGCTCCGCCTTGCAAGAGGACAAAAAAAGGGGAGCGTGTGGACGGCAGGAGGAGGAGGGGCGGTAAGAGGGCAGAGCGGGGGGGTGGAGAGGTAGCGGGGCCCTCGTGGGCTCCATCTTCCTCAACTTTTAAGCCCCTGGCTGAACTTGACCTCCCATGTATGGCCAATACCTGGATGATGGAGGGAGAGACGGGCTTCCTATTTGGGGGTGTGACATCCCCGGTCAGGAGTCCGGAGGAGGGAGGGGTGATGGATTTGAGTGGGGGGGAAGGGGGATGGTGGTAGATGGGGGGGATTTAGGGGATTTAGGAGTGGAGGTGGGGTCACAGTTGGCAGGGATAGAGAAGGGGAGCACTGGAGATTTGGTGGTATTATAGGTGGTATATATGGGGTAGTGGGTAGGTCATTGGATATTTGTTAGTGGTTTTTGGTTTTGGTTATAGTTTATTAGTTTTGGAAAGATTATTTGTAGTTTGTTAGTATTAAGTTGATTGAATTTTGGAAGGTTATTGTTTGGTTTTGAAAGTAATAAATATATTTTATTACAAAAAAATCTGTTCTTATCAGTTTAATATCTGATACGTCCCCCATCGGGGGACTACATATTAAATTGATTTTTTGAACAGGGAGTCGGAAATGGGGCTTGCTCCGTCCGCTCCACGCATCGACCCGGTATTGCAGTACCTCCGGGAACGGTGCAACACTTTTCTCCCATTGTCAAGGGGAAAAATACAAAGCTATGTGAAAAGCTAGCAGAAGAAGAAGGAAAGAGAAAAAAAGAAGAAACATTCAAACTGAAAGAAGGGCGAAGCGCCCTTCATGGGGACCCCTGTTTCCAGCCATTTCACCTGCACAGAGAAGGCAGCCTTTCTCAAACATTCAGGTTTTTCCCTTGTGCCGGTTGGATTTAAAGATCATCACCGTGCACATTTACAATCCCTATGTGGGAGATGACAGATTCGGGGCTTTCCTATGCCGGTTTGGGAAAGTGAGTCCTGGGGTACGGTACCTATGGGATCTGGTCAGGGAGGAGACAGTTCCGTGTCGGACTGAACAGGGATCCGGAAGGTGTCCATAAGTTGGTTCACCCACCAGCCTATTTCTCCATTGAAGCGGACCGGGGTTACCTGTTTAATTCAGACACTGCCGTAGCTTTGGTCATTTGACCACGGGGTGCAACCTGCTGAAGTGCAGAAACTGTGGGAAACCAGGTCAAGGCGCAAGTCTGCAATGGCTGTGGGAAGCAGGGCCACTTGTTTAAAGACTGCCCAAATAGACAATGGACCTACGCGGAGGCAGCCGGTGATGGCCTCGAGGAAGGTGGTGCGGGCTCTCCTCTCCGGCAAATAGAGGAAGTTCTTAAGGAAATTTGATTGGCAGCAGCGGAGGTGGCGAAAGCCCCAGGTGAAGCTGCAGTAAAGGAGGTCCGAAGGGGACTTGAGGAGATGGAGCTGCTGACTGGAGCCTGGGAGGATAGTCTACTGAGTGAAATGTCAGAAGACTCGGCTACCTGAACCATTGTGAAAGATGAGGTCATCTTCGGCTAGCGGGTCGACTGGGTAGGTATCTTAGGACAATAGAGAGTCCGGGATGGTGTACAAGGGGAAAAGGAAGAAGAGGAGGGTCACTGACCGGGTGATGGTGGAAAGCACAGGAGGCCATTGGTGGCCATCTCCAACCGGTTTACAGTGCTGAACCCTGATACCGGGGATGAATGGTCAGATGTGGGGGCTGAGACCCAGGATCCAGTTGTTTTTGAAGTTTCTTGCACTGGCGGTCTATGAAGCCTTGATGGGGGGGTCTGGGGATCAGGTCCAGGGGTTCTGTTTGGTTCCTGCGCTTCCATACCTTAAGGGAAGATTTCGGCAGGTGCCATATGGTTAGTGAGAAAGTCCATATTGGAAATGTACGGTCCCTTACTAGACGTCCGAAATCGTTTGTAAAATTTGCGGACGGCGTCGGGCCGAGCGGCAGGGCCGGACCTACCGGGAAGTCATCAAATGAACTTTGTCGGACATTCGGTTTCCGTTTTACAAAAATACGATTTTGGTCATTTTGCCGCTGTCCCGGAAATTCCCACAAGAGGGCATAAGCAATCATATTGCTATTGGACAAAACATCACGATTCACGACGGGGCCTTATCTCGAAAACTGAAAATATTTCGAAGCCAAAACTCGTTGAGCGTAGGTTTGGCATAATTGGCAGTTGGCCCCGAACAAGATGGCGTCTAGGCCTCAACGGTTTTTGAGTTATGGCCATTTATCTGGGATTAAAGGTCCAAAATGAAAATAGAGAAATTATTTTTCCACTTCCCGTCAAAGTCAAGGAGCCTCCGGTGTCAATAAAAAAAAAAACAGCCATTTATCTATCGTCATTTAAGAGAAATCGTACAACGACAGATTGGTGATGTTCACGGATAGGTTTTTTTTTTTTCAACGGTTACAGATCCAGTTGCAGGGTGATCTTACGAATCTTTTTAAAGTGTGCTGCGGAGCTCTGCGAGATTTCTGTGATTTTTTATGATTTTCTGAAATAACACACACTCACTAAACCCTCCGTAAATAACTCAGTTCTTAACGTAAAGACTTAAAACTCAGGATTATGTAAAGGCATACCTCAATCAGGATATGAGTTTATTTATAGCTTCCTGTGCCAACCGGAAGTGCCTTAAATGGTGTCACAGTGGCAGTTTCCAAGGGTTAAAAAGGTCACATCTCTCCAAAACTTCATATGTGTGACTAGGTAACCCTCCTAAACTGTAAATCAGTCATTTCTCCCAGCAGATGTCAAAGAAAAGCTCTCACACACACACACAGCAAGGATGGAGTGATAAAGTGCGGTGCTCAAAGACACAGAGAGCAGGCAATGGCATAAACATAATCTCTAGGCAGTGCCGAGTTCAACGAGATATCCCGCTTGACCGTAGTTCGCTCGGTCTAAGCGCAGCGACCATTAGAAAAGTAGGCCCAAAATGAAGCCTGCCCCACAACGTCATTTGCTTTTGGGTGACAGTGAGAGAACCGTTAGGATGAGAAGCACAATTCGACCTCAGGTACGTTCCTAAGGTCCTCCCGATCCGTGCAAGCCTAACGTTGACCGTGTGGCATTAACCCTTCAAAGAGTTTGCATTGACTTCTCTCCCCATAGGAATACATTGCCTGCACCCCTAAATTCAACCTGAAGCCTATGTGGGTTATGAATCTCGTATGAACCTGTCTTCGATGACAGTCCATCAGGCCACTACGAGGTCTACCTGTGTTGATTCTAAGCTTCCTGGACCAACCGGAAGTGGTTAAAATCACCCTAAAAGTGTTTATCCATACCCTGCCTGCAGTTTGATAGACATAGTGCATTCAACCCTGTGTAAATCAGTCAATTCTTAACGTAAGGACTTAAAACTCAGGATTCTGTAAAAGTATACCCCAGTGAGGATATGTGTTGACTTATAGCTTCCTGTGCCAACCGGAAGTGCCATAATTGGTGTCTCTTGGGCTGTTTCGAGGGGTTAAAAAAGTCAGATCTTTCCAAAACTTCATATATGTGATTAGGCAACCCCCATGAACTGTAAATCAGTCCTTTTTCCCATAAAATTTCAAAGGAAAAATAAATCACCCTAAAACACAACTTGGATGGAGGGACGTATTGGGGTGCGTAGAGACAGACAGTGACTGCAATAGTTAGCTTTGTTCGAGCTAAAAAAGAACCGTCAGACCTAGAGTTCCGAAACTTTAGAATCCTGTTCTAGACCTCCGGTCGATAGTGCGTGGTGAGTTAGGTGGCTCTAGAAGGTTCTCAGACCGAGAAACAGCCTCGTACATTTGCAATGATTTCAATTCATTTTGACCATTACAAAAATGACGACATTTAGAAAAGTCTCAGAGACGCAAGGCTAGGTGCATTGAAACCGGCTCGGCCCATAGAGACAGATCCCAACGTTTCTGTCCGATAGCTCATTCAAGGACCCCGTAGCAAGGCATGGAAAAAAGTGGATTTTCAGCACCAATTAGGGTTTTACTCGGGCACCGAAGGACCTATCGAGCCGAAACTCGGGATCGCCTCACATAGGCCTACACATAATGTCCGACCTGGACCCGCAGCTAGAACGTAACTATGTGTTTTACGTTTTTATTATGTTTGAAACCGAAGGCGCTGTGAATTATGGGCCTGCTCTGACATATGTGATAGTTGGCTTCTAAATGAGTAGGAAAAAGTGGGTTTGGTGTCAATTGATATCAGTTTGGTGTCATAATGACATCTAATTGACTGATGGACACTGACTTGCTAGTTGACTTTTGTACATTTGCAATGTGTTTAAACGGAGAGGGACCATCACCAAAATGGCATTCTGAAATCAACACAAAAAATGGCATCACCATAGTCTCCAGACTGTGCCGAGTTCAACGAGACGCCCCGCTTGAACGTAGCTCGTTCTGAGTGCAGCGACCTTGAAAAAAAGAAGGCCCAAAATGCAGCCTGCCCCACAATGTCATTTGATTTTGGGTGGCAGTGAGAGAACCGTTAGGGTGAGAAGCACAATTCGACCTCAGGTACGTTCCTGAGGTCCTCCCGATCCGTGCAAGCCTAACCTTGACCGTGTGGCATTAACCCTTAACAGTTAAAAGAAGGTGTTTACATCAAACCGTTTGCATTGACTTCTCTCCCCATAGGAATACATTGCCTGCACCTCTAAATTCAACCTGAAGCCTATGTGGGTTATGAATGCCTAATGAACCTGTCTTCTATGACAGTCCATCAGACCACTATGAGGTCTACCTGTGTAGATTCTAAGCTTCCTGAAGCAACCGGAAGTGGTTGAAATCACCTTATCAGTGTTGATCCATACACTGCCTGCAGTTTGATAGACATAGTGCATTCAACCCTGTGTAAATCAGTCAGTTCTTAACATAAGGACTTAAAACTCAGGATTCTGTAAAAGCATACCCCAATGAGGATATGTGTTGATTTATAGCTTCCTGTGCCAACCGGAAGTGCCATAATTGGTGTCTCTTGGGCTGTTTCGAGGGGTTAAAAAAGTCAGATCTTTCCAAAACTTCATATGTGATTAGGCAACCCCCATGAACTGTAAATCAGTCATTTTCCCATAAAATTTCAAAGGAAAAATAAATCACCCTAAAACACAACTTGGATGGAGGGACGTATTGGGGTGCGTAGAGTCAGACAGTGACTGCAATAGTTAGCTTTGTTCGAGCTAAAAAAGAACCGTCAGACCTAGAGTTCCGAAACTTTAGAAACCTGTTCTAGACCTCCGGTCAATAGTGCGTGGTGAGTTACGTGGCTCTAGAAGGTTCTCGGACCGAGAAACAGCCTCGTACATTTGCAATGACTTAAATTCATTTTGACCGTTACGAAAATGACGACATTTAGAAAAGTCTCAGAAACGCAAGACTAGGTGCATTGTGACCGTCTCGTTCCATAGAGACGGACCCCAACGTTTCTGTCCGATAGCTCATTCAAGGACCCCGTAGCAAGTCATGGAAAAAAGTGTATTTTCAGCACCAATTAGGGTTTTGCTCGGACACCAAATGACCGATCGAGCCGAAACTTGGGATTCGGGGTCGCCTCAGCTAGGCCTACACATAACATAAGAAATGGACCCGCAGCTAGAACGTAACTACGTGTTTTATGTTTTTTTTATGGTTTGAACCGAAGGCGTTGTGAATTTTGGGCCAGCTCTGAAGTATGTGATAGTTGGTATCAGTTTGGTGTCAGAATGATATCTAATTGACTGACGGATGGTGACTTGCTGGTGACTCTTGTCCATTTGCAATATGTTTAAACAGTGAGGTACCATCACCAAAGTGACATTCTGAAATCAACCCTAACGAGCGACTGAGATTAACCAGAATCACTGCCCAGCCATCCCGAGTTCATCGGGCCAGTCAATTTCACATTCCTGCAGGATTTTTATAGTATGACAAATTCGTGATGGTACCTGCCCATTCAACCATATTGCAAATGCCCAGTGACTTTGCAAAAGTAAAAAACATAAACAAATGGACATAATGAAATCACCATATTTTTATTTTTGGGTTACCAGTTGCACAACAATGCACGTACACTTGCAATATGATTCAACAGTGAAAAAACATCACAAAATGGACATGATGAAGTCAACACAACGAGCGATGGAAATGAGCAACTATCACTGCCAGGCCATCCTGTGTTCATCAGGCCAGTCAATTTCACATTCCTGCAGGATTTTTATAGCATGACAAATTCGTGATGGTACCTGCCCATTGAACCATATTGCAAATGCCCATTGACTTTGCAAAAGTAAGAAAACATTAACAAATGGACATAATGAGCGATGGAAAGGAGCAACTATCACTGCCAGGCCATCCCGAGTTCATCTGGCCAGTCAATTTTGCATTTCTGCAGGATTTTTGAGCATGTCAAATTTCTTGTGGTATTTGGCCCCCAAAAAAGTGACTTTTGACTTTGACTTTTGACTTCCTATGAAATCATATTGCAAATGGACAAATCATATTCCTTATGCACAAGTAAAAAAATAATTATGATAATACAATTTTACAAATGTATATTCATATAGTTCTTACACATGATGAATTGACATAAAATCGAAACAATTTCGAAAAACGAAAAATCCAATCCGGAAGTGCCCCAGGTTTTGAAAGCGCTGCGTTCCAATGACTCCCTATTCAGCTGTGAATGTACCATCAACAAGCTTACGCTTTCTACGTATTCCCCAAGGTGTCTTCAGCATTGTGATGTAGTTTTACGCATTTCTGTTGAAGAATAGCTGTAGGCAGCCACATTGCGTAAGTGGTCACATGGTGGCTCCGAGAGAGATTCTCGCGTAAAATACAGAGGTAGCAATTACTCCAATCGGTCAGAGTGAAAAACAAATTGTCCTGACTGATATATTATTGAATAGATATTAGAAAAACACCTTGAGGATGGATTCTAAACAACGTTTGCCATATTTGTCGATATTATGGAGCTAATTTGGAATATTTTTCGGCGTTGTGGTGACTGCAATTTCCCGGCGATTTCTCAGCCAAACGTGAAGAACAACCGGAGCTATTTCGCCTACAAAAAATAATCTTTGGCTGTCTACCTGGGAGTCTCGTGAGTGAAAACATCCGAAGTTCATCAAAGGTAAACGATTTAATTTCATTGCTTTTCTGATTTCCGTGACAAGTTTGCCTGCTGCTAGCAAGGCATAATGCTATGCTAGGCTATGATAAACTTACACAAATGCTTGTCTAGCGTTGGCTGTAAAGCATATTTTGAAAATCTGAGCTGACAGGGTGATTAACAAAAGGCTAAGCTGTGTTCCAATAGATTTCACTTGTGATTTTCATGAATAGGAAGATTTTAGGAAGATTTGTGTCCGTTGCGTTATGCTAATTAGTGTCAGATGATGATAACGGTCCCGTTCACGGGCTGGGCGTCACTACAGGTTAAGGGATATGGGGAAGAAAGGGGTGTTTCAGTACCTTTCCTGTGTCTCCTTCCAGGTTCTCTTTTTACAAGAGGTTTATTTAACCTCTCTAGGCTATGCAGGACGTTAGCGTCCCGCATAGGCTAACATCCAGTGAAATAGCATATCGCAAAGATACTAAATGCACAATTCGTAATATTAAACATTCTTGTAAATACATGTATCTAACATCATTTAAAAGCTTAACTTCCTCTTAATCCAACCGCAGTGTCAGATTTGAAAAAAAAAAGGATTGGAGAAAGCAATCCTTACGATAATCTGACGACAGCACGCCACACACATATTACTACCATTTTCCAACCAAGCATTAGCGTCACAAAAGTCAGAAATAGCAATAAAATAATCAATTACCTTTGAAGATCTTCTTTTGGCAATACAAAAAGGTCCAATCTTCACAATAAATGGTTGTTTTGTTCGATTAAATCCATTTTTACAGCATAACACGACACATTTTGTAAACTGCTTGAGTCATGAATTCTGTATCCTTCAACGAAACATTCGATGCAATTACTCACACTACATGTACGTTTATCTAGTCAGGGTTGGTTTCATCAAACACATCCTCTGTTTGTTAGTAACACAACCACACATGAGGGTTCTTTTTACGGGGCGTATTGACCGAAAGGAACTGATTTGAACACACCAAACAATGACCTCCTGCGCGCCAATGATATCACCAGTGCTTCTTTGAATGACTGTATTTCTGCCCAATCACCACTGATCGTCTTGAAATCTAGCTTGGTAGATCGCCAATGAGCTGAGGTAAACGGCAATATCTAATGTTTATATCCGGGAAGACCAGCTCTTGAACGAAAGTCGAGCGTAACACAGCCATTCGCCATGGAAATTTCTACCCAAAGGAGACACCTTGTTTGCGCGAAGCAGTATTGAGTCAAGAACATTTTCTGCTATTTTATTGAAAGAATTATGGCGACTAAATCTGGAAAATCAAAGGCAAAGTCCAGGTATACAGATCTACATGATATTATTTACGAGATTGATAGAGAAAGTGACCCAGAGTTATAAGAAGATGTGACCCAGAGTTATAAGAAGATGTATCAGATTGTGAGACAAGTTTGGACTCCCAATTTCAGGAGATATTTCTGTATGGAGAAGATGCAATTCTCGATTGATAAGGAATTCTCATGCCATTGTTTGAAATTAATAATATCAAATATTATTCATTTGAGTTGGAGATATTTTATTTTATTTGACATATTTTTATATATTCAGTAATGAAATGTTGGAAGTGGCTCCACATGGCTCTACATTGTGTCTGTCTGTAAATATTAGATGTATTTTATCTAAATATGGAACAGAACCTCACCGTAGTTATTTATGTTCCCTACTCTGTATATAATCTGTGTTTCTGTATATATTAGATATGTTTTACATGTATTTTATCTGACATATATATATATATATTCAGTAATGAAATGTTGGAAGTGGCTCCACATGGCTCCACATTGTGGGTGTGTGTCTATAAATATTAGATGTATTTTATCTAAATATGGAACAGAACCTCACCTTAGTTATTTATGTTCCCTACTCTGTATATAATCTGTGTTTCTGTATATATTAGATATGTTTTACATGTATTTTATCTGACATATATATATATATATATATATATTCAGTAATGAAATGTTGGAAGTGGCTCCACATGGCTCTACATTGTGTCTGTCTGTAAATATTAGATGTGTTTTATCTAAACATGGAACGGAACAGAACCTCACCTTAGTGATTTACGTTCCCTACTATGTATATAATCTGTGTTTCTGTATATATTAGATACGTTTTACATGTATTTTATCTGACATATATATATATATATATTCAGTAATGAAATGTTTGAAGTGGCTCCACATGGCTCCACATTGTGGGTGTGTGTCTGTCTGTAAATATTAGATGTATTTTATCTAAATATGGAACGGAACCTCACCTTAGTTATTTATGTTCCCTACTCTGTATATAATCTGTGTTTCTGTATATATTAGATATGTTTTACATGTATTTTATCTGACATATATATATATATATATTCAGTAATGAAATGTTGGAAGTGGCTCCACATGGCTCCACATTGTGGGTGTGTGTCTGTCTGTAAATATTAGATGTATTTTATCTAAACATGGAACGGAACCTCACCTTAGTTATTTATGTTCCCTACTCTGTATATAATCTGTGTTTCTGTATATATTAGATATGTTTTACATGTATTTTATCTGACATATATATATATATATATTCAGTAATGAAATGTTGGAAGTGGCTCCACATGGCTCCACATTGTGGGTGTGTGTCTGTCTGTAAATATTAGATGTATTTTATCTAAATATGGAACGGAACCTCACCTTAGTTATTTATGTTCCCTACTCTGTATATAATCTGTGTTTCTGTATATATTAGATATGTTTTACATGTATTTTATCTGACATATATATATATATATTCAGTAATGAAATGTTGGAAGTGGCTCCACATGGCTCTACATTGTGGGTGTGTGTCTGTCTATAAATATTAGATGTATTTTATCTAAATATGGAACGGAACCTCACCTTAGTTATTTATGTTCCCTACTCTGTATATAATCTGTGTTTCTGTATATATTAGATATGTTTTACATGTATTTTATCTGACATATATATATATATATATTCAGTAATGAAATGTTGGAAGTGGCTCCACATGGCTCTACATTGTGGGTGTGTGTCTGTCTGTAAATATTAGATGTATTTTATCTAAATATGGAACGGAACCTCACCTTAGTTATTTATGTTCCCTACTCTGTATATAATCTGTGTTTCTGTATATATTAGATATGTTTTACATGTATTTTATCTGACATATATATATATATATATTCAGTAATGAAATGTTGGAAGTGGCTCCACATGGCTCTACATTGTGTCTGTCTGTAAATATTAGATGTATTTTATCTAAATATGGAACGGAACCTCACCTTAGTTATTTATGTTCCCTACTCTGTATATAATCTGTGTTTCTGTATATATTAGATATGTTTTACATGTATTTTATCTGACATATATATATATATATTCAGTAATGAAATGTTTGAAGTGGCTCCACATGGCTCCACATTGTGGGTGTGTGTCTGTCTGTAAATATTAGATGTATTTTATCTAAATATGGAACGGAACCTCACCTTAGTTATTTATGTTCCCTACTATGTATATAATCTGTGTTTCTGTGTCTTTATTTCACAGTCCCTCCGATTCTGATTGAGAAGAAGAAGAGCTAAACCTGCAATCAGAGAGGAGAAGGGTCATTGGCACTCTGTGCTGGAGGAGGTGTTGCCTACACCTCCAGTATTCAGACCAAAAAGTCCATCGGGACCTCAGCTGGATATAACCTCCAAGTACAGTCCCATGCAACTTTTTCAGCTGTTTTTCACCTCAGCAGCTGTTGATTCCCTGGTGTCGAACACAAATAAGTATGGTGCTAAGAAGCAGGCAGGCAAGAAAGAGGGATGGAAGCCCATTTCCATGTCAGATGTTTCTTGTCAATGGTCATTTACATGGATCTTGTGAAGCTAAAAACCCTGAAAGACTACTGGAAAACCGCTCCCCTCTATCAACTGCCTTTCCCCTCCACTGTCATATCATGCAAAAGGTTTCTGACAATCTCACGGGCGCTTCATATCAGTGACCGAGAAGAAGAGAGGCACAGCAAGGTTTGATAGGCTCTGCAAAATAAAACCTCTACCCCAGCATCGTTGAGGCCTGCAAAACCTATTTTCAGCCTGCCCAGAACGTTTCCATCGATGAGAGGATGGTAGCTTCAAAGGTCAGAATTGGCCTAAAACAATACATGCTTAAGGGACATGGGGGATGTTTCAGTTTTTTCAAGGGGGTGGATGAAGGGAGAGTCCAGATGGGGATTGGGAGGGTGCACTCCTCTGGGGTGGGGATTTTGTTTGGTGGGTTCTTTTTCTGTCATACAGGGGAGTGTTTTAGTAGTTGATGCAGACTGGAGTGGGCACCTGCTGAACCTCGAGGTAGAATATATATTTTTTTGTTCCTGCCAGATGTTGGCATTACTAACAGAACTGTGGTTTTGGGCGGGGATTTCATTGACTCCTTCAAAAGCACTGGAGACTTTAGCCTACCCTATTTGGTTTCTGTGGTTAAATTTTTTTCTTTTAGGGACTATTTCAGATTCAATGACCCCAATGGGGAGGAGGGTATGACATGGGAAATCACAAGGGGTTTCCGTAGTCTTATAGATTTTTTTTTTTTTAACTATCTGTGCCAGTCTCGCAAGTCACCGTTTCTCCAGCCCAGGTAGTGTTCTCGGTAGAAGTGCCAATTTTTGGCAGAGAATTCAAATCCCACATTTTGGCATATCTTTCTTTTAGGCAGGCTTTTAAATCCCATTATGAGATATTGGGTGACCTCAAGCCATTTTTTGGTTCCCTAGTCGAATGGTGGGGGTGTGTAAACCGCAATGTGCGCACCCTGGCCATTTTGCATTGTGGCACTACGGCCCGTACAGATAGGGAGGTTTTTCAACGGCTTCAGGGGGAGCTGATTGCCTTGGTGTCAGCTGAGAACAAGGGTGAGGGGAGTGATGTGGAGAGGATGGAGGTTTTAAAAAGTAAGTTGGGGCTGTATTTTCAGGGGAAGGCCAGGGACTTTCTCTTTAGGTGTCAAACAGACAAGTTCGAGTTTGGGGAGGCTAGCAGCTCATATTTTTTAAAACAGGTTAAAGATGACCGTGCCAAAGCAGGTATTGCTCAGCTGCAAACAGAAGGGGGGAATGGTTTCTGACCCCAAGGGCATGGTAGAAGCAGTGTCCTCCTACCAATAATATTTTAGGGAGAAGGACATAGATGGTTCAACAGAACATGTCTTCTTAGGGTTTTTGAGGGAAAAGGTTCCCCCATAGCCAGCCTCTGATCTTGACCGCCCTTTCGAGCTTGCGGAGGTTGAGGCTGCTTTGTGGGTTTTACCAACCGACAAGGTTCCAGGTTACGATAGGCATCCTTTATGTTACCTTTTGGAAAATTTTGGGCAGAGATTTTCTTTCGGGGAAAAAAAGGAGTGTATGTATCAGGGGTTCTGGGGTCTTGACACTGCTTTTCAAGAAAGGGGAAAGTATAACCTAGGGAACTACAGGCCCATTACGCTATTGTGCGCAGACTACAAGGTGGCAGCCCATGTCCTAGCGGGCCGCCTAAGGAAGGGACGGTGCTTCCCTGGGTTATAATTTTGGGTTTCCGTTTGTTTTGTGATTTAAATGCCTTGTTTTGAGTATTTGTGGTGGTTTGTTTTTTTTGCTGAGAGTTTTAATAGAACCTTTTAATCATCTGATGTCTTTGATTTTAAATTTTAACCATGAAATTAAAGAAGGAAATTGCATTTTTAGCAAAACAGAAAAGTACGGGGTTATTTTAAGAAGTAAGGAGAGGGAATTAGAAGGGGAGAAGTGTACGAGGCACTTCAAGAAAATAGTTAGAAAGGGTAGGACAATGACAGGATTAAAAACAAAGATGGGTTTTAAAAACAGATGGAATAAAAGAAGTAGTCGAGGATGCTTATGGGGAACTGTTTGGAGTAAAATATTTGTGTGAGGAAACCATGGGGGACATTTTAACATACATTGACAGGACCTTACACAACACAGACAACCTGACAAAAGACCTGACAATGACAGAAATTGATAAAGGACTGAAACATTTTAAGAGGGGTAAGTCACCAGGGGAGGACAGCCTCCCCTTAGGGTTTTATCTGAACTTTTGGGATGTCTTAGCCGACAAACTTCTGTCTTTACTGACTTTGAACAACTTGACAAACTACCTGACAGTTTAGAGTAGGGATTGTGACTCTTTTACACAAGACAAACTGGAGACCGATTACCCTTTTAAATTTTGACTGTAAACTTTTTACTAAGGTTCTAACATTCAATGTCTTCTGTTTTAGGGAAGGTGATCCACCCGGACCAAACCTGTGCCTTTCCCAGAAGGAAGATCACGGACAGCCTGATACTGATCCGAGATGCCATCTGTTATGCGAGAGACCGAAACATGCGGCTTGTAGTCCTAAATTTAGATTTTGATCGAGCCCTCAGAGGCTGAGAGGGAGGTGGTCAAGAGGCCCAGGTCCAAGGGGGGGAAAGGCTTGCCTGACCTCTACTTGTTCCTGGGCAACCACTACACAGTGTTACATCTGACTCTTGCCACCTCCCCGGTCAACAACAAGACCCAGGCCCTCACGCAGTTCTGGCTGGGATCTTACCTCAGAACCCTGAGGCTGAGCCCAGTCGACCTGCGAGCCCCAGTCTCTTTCCTGCTCTCTGCACACTATACCCAGCTCCAGAAGTTAAGACATTTTTAACTGGAAAAAGAGGCAGTAACCGTTTGAGCTATACATCGTGCTCTTCTCTCTCTTTTGCAGGAGCGGGAACCAGTGTGTCCAGTGCACGGGCTTGCTACAGGCGAGCCCACAGCGGTTTGGCGCAACGTGGCCCATCCGGCTCTGCTGAACCGCTGAAGGACAGGACGGTTATTGAAATCAGAATAGCACTTTTTTAAACAAATTTTGTTTTTAAACATGTTTTACTTTTGTTAAATCATTTGTACACAATTGAAATGGCTTTTACAGATGTTTTACAAGAAAAAATAAATGTATTCATGGTTGTTTCTATTGTTTTTAAATGAGGGAAATTAGGGATTGTTAAATATTATAAAACCAATGGAGCAGGGAGAAGCTGGAAAATTTGAGGCCTTTAAGTTCACGGAATACTGATAAGATTTTGGCAAGGTTTTTCGCTAACCGTGTTAATAAAGTGATGGGGAGTATCATATCTGAGTCAGACGGACAGCGTTCCTGGGAGGGATATTATGGATATTACTTGTACAATAAGGGATGTTGTCCGACATATGACTGTTGAGGGAGGCATAGTGCTTAGCCTAGATTTGAACAAGAAACTAACTTGTGAAGTGTGAAAGTAGGCATGTGAGGGATGTAATGGAGATGCATGGATGAATTTAAAATGTGTGTAAGTGTTAAAGGTGCATCTAATCAAAAACAAATAAACCAGATCACAAAACAAAATGGTGCTTGTGGAGAGAGAGAGAGAGAGAGGCAGGACTGGGCACCAGGACCTTTTATCACCTAGTTTATCCCAAACCCAGGTGCAACTTGTCACCTTAACTACCCAATCAGATCCACCTGTCCCCAATCTGCAAATATAAACACAGAGGAGGAGGCAGGGAAACCGAGAGGGTACAACACACACTCCTATGAAAAGCAGGAACTAACACAGACCTGAAAAAAAACAACCACACAAATGCACCAATACAACGGATCAAAAACCATAAACAATAAAGGTTCAGACACAAAATAGTATACAAACCATAAAGGTAAGAGGCCTATCGTATGCCCATGATACCAACCCAACCAAATCACCTGACCCCAACCAACCTCAGAAACCACGGTACCTGGAAGCAACAATTTAAGAGAAAGAAATGGAGACCAAGTGACAGGAGAGCAGAAGCCAGAGCAACAGGAAGGACAAAATAAACCCTGTTAAGATAACCAAATGAAAATATAATAATTGGGAAAGCGCATCAGCCACCACATTACCCACACTTTTTACATGTATTACATCCAAATGGAACGCCTGCAGGAACAAACACCAGTGCATAATCCTGCGATTTGGGCAAAGCATGCTGTGCAGGAAATTAAGGGGGTTGTGGTCAGTGTAAACCACAATAGGGACCACACATATACCTCAAAATGCTTTGATGCCCAGATTAAAGCAAGGGCCTCTTTCTCCCCCACTGAATAGTTAAACTTTCGGGAGAAATAACTAACAGGATGTTCAACACCCCCATCTGCTTGAAGCAACACTACACCTGCCCCTAAGTTGCTGGCATCCACATAAAGGCTGAAGGGAGTTCCAATCTTGGGGCAGCCAACACAGGGTCAGAACTAAGAAGCAGTTTCACATTTTCAAAAGCACTCTGACAGCAGGAAGACCAGATTAAATCAGCCCTCTCCTTCAACAGATCAGTCAGAGGTGCTACAACTGTGGAGAAGTTGAAGCAAAACCCACGATAATACCCAACCATACCTAGGAAGCATTGTAGCTCCTTCTTGGTGGTGGGCAGTGGAAACAGATCGATAGTGGCCACTTTAGCCCGCACCGGGAGAACACGACCCTGCCCGACCACTCTGCCGAGGTAGGTCACTGTTGCCTGGGCAAACGCACATTTTGCTAAGTTCACAGTGAGTCAGGCCTCAGTCAGACGTTCAAACAGAGTCCGTATCTGCACCAGATCGCGCTCCCAAGTGTCACTATAAAACAACCACCTCATCTAGATAAACAGCACAGCTTTCAAGGCCAGAGGTCACCCTATTCATTAGACGCTGAAACGTAGCAGGAACGTTGTGTAGGCCTAAACTCCTGACCGTATAGGAGAAAAGACCTGAATAAATAATAATCGCAAACATTTCACGAGCTCTTGATGACAAAGGCACCTGCCAGTAACCTTTCAGCAAATCAAACTTGCTGAAAAACCGGGCAGCACCAACCTGGTAAACACAATCTTCCATCCGTGGGAGTGGGTAACAGTCCGGTTGTCAGTGCAAAATCTAAGAAAGTATGCCATAGAGGGACAGTGCCCCACATCAACATTTTCCACAATCATAGGTTTCATTAAATATTCACTTTTGGAAAAGGGCCCCAGCTATAACATGTAGTGTCATTTTGTCAGATAAAATCCTTCTTCATATCCCAAAAAGCCGATTTAGTTGGCACCATCGATTTGAGTAATCCACTCGTTCAACATGCAGAGAAAGCAATCCGAAAATCTACGCCTAAACTTTGATTCAACAAGCCAAAGTACGTTTCTAGTTAGTGCTCAGGTACCCTAAAACCCACGAATCACGACATGGCCTTATCTCCTAAACGGAAAAGACTTCGAAGACGAAACTTGGTGAGCATAGGTTTGGCATAATGGGCAGTTGGTCCCGAACAAGATGGCGTCTAGGCCTCAACGTTTTTTGAGTTATGGCCATTTTACGGGATTAAAGGTAAAAAATGAAAATATAAAAATAATTTGACCGCTTCACGTCAAAGTAAGTGAACCTACGGTGTCAATAAAAAAAGAAACAGCCATTTATCTATCGTCATTTAAGAGAAATCGTACAATGTCAAATTGGTGATGTTCAAAAATATATATATTTTTTAACAGTTACAAATCCAGTTGCAGCGTGTTCATACGAATCTTTTTAAAGTCTGCTTCGGAGCTCTGCGAGATTTCTGTGATAACACACACACACACACACTAAACCCTCTGTAAATAAGTCAGTTCTTAACGTAGAGACTTAACTCAATATTCTATAATTGCCTACCCCAAGGAGGATATGTGTTCACTTTCAGCTTCCTGTGTAAACCGGAAGTGCCTTAAAATGGTGTCATAGGTGCTGTTTCGAAGGGTGAAAAAGGTCAGATCTTTTCAAAACTTCATATGTGTGATTAGGCAACCCTCATGAACTGTAAGTCAGTCATTTCTCCCAACAGATGTCAAAGAAAAGCTATCTCTCACACACACACAGCAAGGATGGAGTGACAAAGTGCGGTGCTTAAAGACACACAAGCCTGCAATGGATTTCCATATTCTCAAGGCCGTGCCGAGTTCAACGAGATGCCCCGCTTGACCGTAGCTCGCTCTGAGTGCAGCGACCGTGAAAAAAGTAGGCCCAAAATTAAGCCTGGCCCTAAATGTAATTTGCTTTTGGGTGACAGTGAGAGAACCGTTAGGGTGAGAAGCACAATTCCGGAGTCGCCCGTCTGTCCTGAGCTGCCGGAGTCGCCCGTCTGTCCTGAGCTGCCGGAGTCGCCCGTCTGTCCTGAGCTGCCGGAGTCGCCCGTCTGTCCTGAGCTGCCGGAGTCGCCCGTCTGTCCTGAGCTGCCGGAGTCGCCCGTCTGTCCTGAGCTGCCGGAGTCGCCCGTCTGTCCTGAGCTGCCGGAGTCGCCCGTCTGTCCTGAGCTGCCGGAGACCTTAGTTCCTTTGTTATGTCTTTGTTTTAGTATGGTCAGGGAGTAAGTTGGGTGAGTTTGCCTGTGTTCCATTTTCTATGTTGTGTTTTGTGTTTAGCCTGGTATGGTTCTCAATCAGAGGCAGGTGTCGTTTTTCCCGCTTGTGTTTCGTAGGTGTTTATTTTCTTTGTCTGTGTTCCACACGGAACTGTTTCGGTTGGTTATTTCACAAGTCATTTATTGTTTTGTTTCAGTGTTAACTTGTTTTAAAAAAGAGCATGAACACGTACAACGCTGCGCATTGGTTCTCCGATCCTTACTACAATCACCCACAACTTTTGCTGTGAGGCGTCCATTTCCTCAACAACTGATCTTGAACGTTGTAACCCTAGGCAGAACTCCTTACAAACTGAGGTATTTTGGGTATAAAGGTTATCTTTATGGAACAAAATAAAATTTTCTGTGTAACTGGGAGTTTTTGAGTGAAAACATCCAAAGATTTTGAAAGGTAAACGGTGAATTTGATTGCTTTTCTGATTTTCGTGACCAAGCTTCCTGATGCTAAGTGTACATAATGCTATGCTAGGCTATCGATAAACTTACACAAACGCTTGGATTGCTTTCACTGTAAAGCATAATTTCAAAATCTGACACGACAGGGAGATTAACAAAAGGCTAAGCTGTGTTTTGCAATATTGCACTTGTGATTTCATGAATATTAATATGTTTTATTAATATTATTTGACTGTTGTGCTATGCTATTCAGCAGTTGCTGATGAAAATGATCCCACAACAGGGATGGGTAGCGTCAAGAAGTTAACAAGTCCAATACAGCAAATGAAAGATAAACATCTTGTTAATCTACCCATCGTGTCCGAGTTTTAAAATGTTTTACAGCGAAAACACAACATATATTTATGTTAGATCAACACCAAATCCAAAAAACACACAGCCATTTTCCACAGCCAAAGATAGTCACAAAAGCAGAATTAGAGATAAAATTAATCACTAACCTTTGATAATCTTCATCAGGTGACACTCATATGACACAATAAATGTATGTTTTGTTCGATAATATGCATATTTATATCCACAAATCTCAGATTACATTGGTGCCATGTTCAGAAATGCCTCTAAAATATACGGAGTAATTACAGAGAGCTACGTCAAATAACAGAAATACTCATCATAAACTTTGACGAAAGATACAAGTTTTACATAAAATTAAATGATACACTTGTTCTTTATGCAACCGCTGTGTCAGATTATTATTTTTGAATTACGAAAAACGCATACCATGCAATAATCTGGGACGCGGTCAGAAACACACAACATTTCTCTGCTATGTTGGAGTCAACAGAAATACGAAATTGCATCATAAATATTCCCTTACCTTTTAATGATCTTTCATCAGAATGCAGTGCCAGGAATACTAGTTCCTCAATAAATCGTTGTTTTGTTCCTTAATGTCCATTACTAGTGTCCAATTAGCTACTTTTGCTAGCACGTTTAGTTCACATGTCCAAAAGATGGCGCTGGTCCAGGCAAACTCGGACGAAAACTTCAAAAAGTTATATTCCAGGTCGAATAAACTGGTCAAACTAAGTAGAGAATCAATCTTCAGGACGTTATTATCATATATGTCCAATAACGTTCCAACCGGAGCATTCATTTCTGTCTACAGAGTAATGGAACGCATGGTGATATCATGAGGAATGTGCCTAACAAGGTACTTGCATTCTGCCAGACCACTGACTCAAATAGCTGCCTTCCGGGCCCCACATCACACTAGAGGCTTCATTCCACATTCTACTGACTGTTGACATCTAGTGGAAGGCGTAGAAAGTGTGAACAGATCCATATCTTACTGGGATGTGAATAGGCGAGGAGTTGAAAATAAACCAGCCCCAGAATTTCCACTTCCTGTTTGGAAGTTTGCCTGCCCTATGAGTTCTGTTATACTCACAGACATAATTCAAACAGTTTTAGAAACTTCAGAGGGTTTTCTATCCAGCATAATAATAATATGCATATATTAGCATCTGGGACAGAGTAGGAGGTAGTTCACTATGGGCACGCAATTCATCCCAAGTCAAAATGCTGCCCTCTATCCCTAAAAAGTTAAAACTTGGTCACAAATGGGTCTTTAAATGGACAAATGACCCCAAGTATACTTCCAAAGTAGTGGCAAAATGGCTTAACCCTCCCATTGTTCTCATTCTGTATACACCCCGTGTGCTCGACCCGCCTTGACTAAACCCCCATTTAGCACATGTGTGACAGTATGCATGTGCACAGCCTTTACAGATATATTTCTTACACCTGCAGCACACAGTATGTGTTTTACAGTCATTCTTTGGTGGGCTGATCTGACACCTCTTCCTCTTACTTGCCCCAGCTGGGGAAGTGGCTGGGGGCTCCTCAGGTTGCTCATGAGATCTAGCCCTCTGAACAGCTTTCACAACTGCTGCAGATGCGTCTGTGTAGTGGAGATGCTCCCTTCTTTCCATGAATGGAGTTACAAGTGCCTTTCCCAGCTGCTCTTGTTGCGCTTACGAGGCATCCAGCTCGGGTTGATCTCTCTCCATATCACAATGGCATTGTAGGAGGAAACATCAATGATGTTGTGGAAGATGACCAGGGGCCAGCGGGCAGTCACCCTTCTGCTGCTGTACGTTCCAATCACCTTATCTAGGTTGGCCACACATCCTTTGTTGCAGTTGTAGTCTAGGATCATGGCTGGCTTCCTGTCCTGTCGATGGCTAATTTCAGCCTCTGTGTGCAGTGTGCTCAGAAGTAACACATTCTTGTTTTTCTTTGGGAGGTAGGAAACTAGAGTGGTGGTGGGCGTGAAGGCAAACTTTGATGAGAAGACCTCTCTTTCCTTGGACACAAGCAGTGCAGGTGGGAGCTCAGACTTGTCCTTTCGAACTGTGCCCACCATGGTGACATTCCTCTTCAGGAGCTGCCGTCCGAGTTCATAAGAAGTGAAGAAATTGTGACGTGACATTGTGACCCCTCAGTCCCTCTGTCACATCAAGCACAACCCACATCCCCTGGTTCTTCTCTGGGCCTCCACTGGTCAGCTTCCTGGTGTAGACTTTTATCTTCCAAGCGTTGCTGGATTTGGCGTCGCAGGTCCACCCATAACTTGATCCCATATTTTTTTGGCTTGCTGGGCATATACTGCCGGAAAGGACAATGACCTTTGGCAAGAAGAGATTAGCATCATCGGTAATTATTAGTATCAGTGTCACACAGAAACAGTCACAGAAGTCAGTGGTGAAAATCACTTTTAATATATATATATATATTTAATATCTCTGAATGGAACCAGTTGCTCATCCACTGTCACGTCAGGCCCTGGGTTGTAGAGGTATGGCTCAACCCACTTTTCCCAGACCTCTCAAACGGCTGCCAGTTTGTCTGTCCCACATCTTGCAGGTCTTGACTCATGGTCATGAAATCGTAGCAGTCTTGAGTAAGTGTGAAATACTTTTAGTTGCATGTTGGCACTGAAAATGGCCCTTCCAGTCCCTGCATCCCATAGACTAGCGGCAGCCTCACCTCGGGACATGTATACACCTGCTAAGATTAGCAGCCTTATATAGGCATGCAGGTCAGTCTCATCCATCCCTTTCCAGCTGTCTCCAGATTTGTCATGTCCAGGATGATTTTTTTTATATTTGCCGGTGTGATAAACAGGTAGAATGTTGAGTCCATGTCATGGGCATGGGAAACGGCATACATTGTGGGTTCTGGGGTCATCTACATGACCTTATGTTCTGCCATTCTTCCCTGTTTGTGATATGCCACTGAGGACCATTTGATTTTGCCATTTTTTGACAGGAAAGTCTCGCTTTCAGCGTGAGAGATATCGTCTTCCTCTGAAGATGATGCATCATGCTCTGGGTTGTAATTCCTCCCAATCTTCATTTTCTGACACATCCTCCACTTCCTCTTCAGAATCAGCGTAGACTTGATGGACATTGAAAATATCATTTTCTAGAACCTGTTCAGCAGTGAAACACACAGTAATGGCTTCAGCACCTTGGACAAGACCACATGTCCGGACATGTACCCATGTCAATATTATATTATATGACAATATTAGTATCTGTTGTTTCGTACAGCTTACACGGGTACATGAATAAAGGCAACATTTCACTTTTGTAATATTGGGGTCAGTCTAGGACAAGTCATCAAATGTCAAGTTGCATAATATCATGGATGTAATTTTTTCCCCTGCTCCACATGTCATGACATGCACGGACATGTACCCATTCACTTTTGTAATATTGGGGTCAGTCTAGGACAAGTCATCAAATTTCAAGTTGCATAATGTCATGGAGGTGATTGTTTTCACTGCTGTAGTGTCAGGTCAAAATGATCCAACGACAGCGGGAGGGTTAATCAACACAGTGTCGGGTCAAAATGACCCAAGGACAGCGGGATGGTCAACACTGCATGGGGTCAAAATGACCCAAGGACAGCGGGAGGGTCAACACTGTGTGGTGTCAAAATGACCCGAGGACAGCAGGAGGGTTAATGAACTGTCCACAACCAGGGAAGATAGTCTTGGAGGGGGGGGGCAGTTTAAAATCCATACCCAAAACGCACACCGTCCACAACTCAGGCAATATGGAGACATTCTGTACAGGATGCAGGGGTCCTTGGTGATAGGGGCCCAACACGATATATTAATGACTAAACTAGTGACAGTAGCAAAGGCACTCCAATGCAGAATAGTGAATAATGGCATATGTTACATCAGCGTGTTTCGATACACTCAGGTATTATGATACGAGAAAGGGGAATGACGACTCAGACATTGAGTTTGTTAGTGGCAACACATGTAGAGAGCTGCAGCTCAACCCTTTTAGAGCTGCAGTTGCGCAGCTTCTGTGCATGAGGCTAAAGGTGCAGTGCAAGCAGCAGTCTGTAATTCTTACAGCTGCTGGTGAGTTAGGGGCTCCTTGTAAGAATGTGAAAATAAAAGGAGACGGAAATAGTTTCTTCAGAGCGATCAGTGAAGCGGTGTGTGGTACAGATGAGTATTATGGAACAATTCAAAAAGTTGTGGTGAAGCAGCTACAAAGCAACGATGGTACATATAGGAGCATTTTGAGAATGGGTTACCGTTCAGTGTCAGAATATATAATCAAATCCAAAAGGAGCTCTCTAGTTAGTTGGGCGACCGAAGTGGAGATTCAAGCAGCAGCAGATTGTTTGGGTGTAAACATATATACATACTACACCGACCGTTGGCTTGAATACAGTTGTAACAGTTTACAGGTGTCTAACAAGGGGATTTATTTTGGAGAATCATGGGAACCATTATGAGACAGTTGTTTGCGTCAAGAGGCCTCCGATGCAGTTTTGTTAATGCAAAGTAGATGCAAGTGGGAACAGTGTTACACCACAAGCATTCAAGTCTTCAGCCTCCAACTCGCCCGATTCCGAGAGAGCTTGGCGAGCAACAAGGTCCAGTGAATACGATGATTGGATGTGTGAGGATGATCCCGGATACTGGCAAGAGGACGATGAGCATTACCACGAAGAGTGGTACCACGATGAGCATGAACACTAAACTCCGGGTGATGACTTGGAGGATACCAGGGACCACGAAGCCAAAACTCGTCACCAATACAATTCCAAAAACAACCTTCTGGATGACGACGAGGTTTACGACGACAGCGAGGTTGACGACACGGTTCGTGCTGAGGAGGATGCGAGACAAAAACTGTGCAAGCTTAAATGGTCACTATTGAACAGATCATGGCTTTCATTTTTAGAATGGCTGGGTGAACACTGGTGGGGCTCGGTCTCTGAAGAGCAGATTAGCTCTTTCATGGATACACCTAAGATTCGCGCTGGAGATATTGTCATCGCAGCACACTTTGGTGACATGCCCGGAGGAGTGTGTTCGGTTACGGTGAAGACCAACAACGCAGTCATGACATTTGGTGTGTTCATCCGTCACGACTTGATACAAGTTCATTTTTGAAATCCTATTGACATAATAGATCTCGTTTGTAAACTGGGAGAAGGGCACTTGCTGCCTAGACAAAGGAAAATAATTGACTACTTTTCTGTGACACATATAGTGGAAGAGATGTGTTACATGATAAAGGTGCTGAAAGGTGCATGGTGGGGAGCTTCATACGGCAGTTCCAAAAGGTCACCTGAGCACCGCGAAGTGATTCAGAATCTACGAATGAAGGAAAAATTGTACGCCGACCCAGGTGCAGCAATGCATTATATGGATAACGAGAGTTTGGGATACCTGTTCAAGATTGTGACTGCCAAGGGAAAGAGATTCAAGGTGACGTTTGATACATTGGGGTTTACGATTGGGACATGTGCACGCTTCTCTGAGATCACAAGTGTACTGTCCTACATCAGCATGGTTGAAAAAGTCGCCTTTGCAACTCGACCCTGTTCCGTGATGCAAGCGAACCTGAGCGTCGGGGATGAAGACATGGAAGGTCCACCGCGTGTCACAGAGTCGCCAAGAAATCTGTAGATTACTAAGGATGGAAGTTGGTAGCATATGTAATCACTGTTCTATCCCTGTTTCACTATGTCATTTCAAAAGTCCTTGTGTTGTAGTCATCAATATGTGAATAAAGACAAAGTATTTCTGAAACTGAATGTGATCATTCACATTTATTGACAGAGTACATTACAAGTATTCACTTTGTCAATAAATCCATACCCAAACCGTAACTGTCCACAACCAGAGAAGCAGGGGCAGCATTCATTTCCAAAGAACATAAACTTTATTGAGCCCAGAAAGGAATAAAACGTGTTCTTCTCCTTAGTCCTCACTACATTGGAACATCGTCATCCCCCTGCTCTTCCTCATCATCAGCCATGTACTTGAGAGAAAGACAAATAATCACATTTACAAGAGGTCATACACACAGGCAAAGTGTCATCACCTTATACATTTCCAGATCTACCATGTCATCTTTTTGTTCAGATGGGGAAGAGGAGGCAATGCTGGATGAGGTTGAGGTTGTGCATGGTTGAGGACCTCCGGGGGCACCAGTGGACGCTCTTGTTGTACCACAGGGTTTTCAGGTCCCTCTCCGTCAGAGGATAGTATGTAATCGCTCTCCTGAGATGTGTATTATATGCATGGGATAGAAATATCACATAGACATGGTATAACAATGCATGAAACATGATTGAAATATTCATTCACAATCTGTCTGTGTACCTACAGAATGGCACAGGGTTATGGTAGATGCCTGTGGTGTGGAGATTAGCATCATAACCATACAAGATAAAATATTACGATTAGCATGTTGTATAAACAAGGTGTGAGTAACGTAGGATATATATATATACATATATATATATAGGATATAATCATGTGTATCCTACCGGGCTGAGGTCGCTGTTGTCGGTTTCTATACCACTCTCCTCTGACATCATTACAAGTGTGAAATGAACAATGAGTTGAGTCAAAGAGATACAGGCCTACAATTGGCTGGTAGAATGTGACACATTCACTAGGTGTTACGATCAAACTCCATCCCACGGTTAGTTTGGGTTAGGCATATGGGGTGCGGGGCGTTTTTAAAATGAATACCCAAACATTTAATTTGCTATTGTCTTCTCTCTCAAACTCTCTCTGTAACTACACTTTATGCCACTGAATCACTCTCGCAATTGTTTGATGTATTGCATTCATCACATATCCCCGGTTCGCAGAGTGAATTGGGAAAGTAGCTTGGCAAGACTGACTAAATTTCCCTCCCAGTGTAAACATTAACTTCAGCCTGTCTCTACAACTTGGAAATTAATGCAGATTGCTACTGCTCCTCTTTAACTCATTCGAGTGTAACAACTATTCTCCTATGTAGTATTAAGAAACACTGCGCGGTATGCCTTGCATCGTAATGACAGAGAGACAGACGTAGGGATAGATACACATACTCAATAAAATGGGAGACACCGCCGTGTTCAATAGACTGTTAAGTTATTTATTATGTATTCATTTTCATTGTCATAGTACATGCTGTACAGGCACGGTGTCATGATGCAAGAGATGAGGCTCAGCTGTTGCTCGATCGCGGTCAAGTCAATCTCGTGGGGTTGCTTGTTTCCAACGATGGCTGTTTGCCGAGTAACAGCATGAAGGCTCACTGAATGTGCCTATGGGTCCAAGGTCCAGGTCAAACATTTCCTTCCACTGGTGGATGTACTGTGATGACGATCATCTTCTTTACTTTTAGGCTTCTCTTGTCATGATGTCTCTTGGCTTGTCTTTTCTTTCCCTTAATCCTGTCCTCTCCTCCCTGCAATTAACAGCTGATCATGATGTGTGGACGACTCGCTGCGCTGCTGCAAATTGCACGTGTCTCACAGGATAGTCGTACAAGCTTTTTACTGTCGGGTAGACGTAGCATGCGATCATGGCTAATAGGGCGTCGAGATGGTGGTTGTGCGTCAACTCCACGTACATGGGTCTGGTGAAGGGACTGTCCTGGGGTCCTATCATTACATAAACTCTATTGTGGATGACGGATCTCACGTTTAAACGGTCCAGGTTTTCCTTCTCGTGATCTGTCAGGGTCCTATTCTTCAGGAGGAGGCAGTTGTACCAGCAGCCATTGCGTTAGTCGATTCGGTGGGATCCTGGGGTAGATGGAGGGTTACTAGGGAGGAGAAGATAGGAGGTCTGCTTCGGTTATCCGAGGGGTTTGGTGAGAACGGGCAGCGAGCTGTTGTCAGAGTGACTGACTGGGCAGAGTTTGCTGCGCCGAGATAATATTTCCCCAGCATCACTTTCTTGACTTCTGGTACTAAACCATGAGACGGTTTGCTGAGGAAGCTGTTTGTAAATACTGGGATGTGACGGGAGAGGAGCGCTCTGACACGCGCTCTTGAGCTTAACCGTTATATAGTTCCTCATGTGGTCCCGGTGACCCTCGTATAGACATCTAGATATTGTGGGCTTTAACTGGTGTAGCCTCCTTCCCAACCTTTCGGTGTCAGCTGCGACCCAGTATGACAAGCCTGCCTCCCTTGTTGTTAATTGTTGTTTTCTTCTTGGTCTTGTTCTTTTTCTCATTCACATTCTTCTCAACTCGATCCTCGCTATGTATCCAGTCACATCGGTGGTGTCGTGGTCTGATATAAAGTGCCTGATCAGTGATGTGCACTACACTGTGACAGTTCACACGAGTAGTCAGCTTCATAGGAAGGGTGATTGTAGTGGGAAGTTACCTAGATAACACATATCTATCTCTGAAGCGCACATAGTCCTCTCACAACCCCTGTTTTGACTGTATGTCTCTTTGATTACATTGTTCATCACAACCATGTTGAATCAGACTCCGGAAACCATTCATTCTGCTCCTCATATTCCACTGATAGTCTTGATATGATTCTTTTCTCATTTCTGTGGTACCCAGTTGTCATTATGAAAGTAATAACGTGCATCTCTGTCATTCGCTAGATGCCTGGTGGGCTGCTGCATTTACCCTTTCTTCAAGAATGAGTGTCTGGACACAGTCTACCACTGCCCTATCTGCAACACTTCGCTGGTTGAAATAAAGAAGTGAAGTGTAGCAGCCATATGGTCCGGACAACTGTACGGTTTCATATGAACCTAAACCTGTGATTATGCTCCTATTCATAATATTTTCTGTTGAACGTCTGTCAATAAAGAGACCAGACTCCAAGAAATTGGGTCCTTGTCATTTATTCACATAGATACCACAGGTTGATCCACGACACACACGTATTTATCACTGTGACAAGTGAGAAAACACAAAGGGGGATCGCCCCATCACACAGGAGCCTATTCTGCTATTTGGACGATTGTTCCCTTGTTGTGGCCAGTGTATTATTCAGTTCAAATAACTAATAAAAAGAAGACAAAGAAAACGTGTTAAATAACTAATTCAAAGGAGACGTAGGGTCTATCCTGGAGGGACTGTTGTGAACATTGTTTTCATTTCTTCTGAAGCACCGGGTCAGGTCAGCTGATTTTGTGTATTGCTGATGCAGCTCCTGACAACTGTGCTGTAACCACAACACACGACACACTCAGAGGTCCTTTAAAATATTAATAATAGCCATAACAATATACCAACTTCTGCTGTCAGCCTGTAGGGCGTGCGCTTTAGGCGTATTCCAGCTCTAGGCTCCCTTTTGTTTCTCAGCTCAGGTGGAGGCGCAGACGTTAGAGAGGGTTGATTTCCTTACATGAAGCTGGATTGTAAGGGTTGATGCTTCTGCTCATGTAGTCTCGGGCTGAGGGTATGGTCACAGTTTCCGGGATGTCTCTGGACATCAACCGGGATTATTTCATGCTTCCCCTTTAGGACGGTCGAAGTCAGCACCATGGTCACCACGTACATGATGTAGATTATGTTGAACACGGCGATAGCACAACATGTTATGCAGCCCCTGAGCATCGCTGATCAGAGGTCGGTAAAGCAACTCCATGCAGCCCGCGATCACAGCCATGAACAGCTCAGTTCATCATGATGAGGTACGCCAGCATGGTCCTGGTGCTCTTGGTGGACTCCGGACCCCTGTATGAGCCCTCAGTCATCCATTTTCCGTTTGCTCTTGGAGGCGCAGTAGCTGAGCAATATACTCACGACCATGGCCAGGCACCCGAGCGTGATGAGGGCTATCCCCGAGTGGGTGTACTCGTAGTCGGGTGTACTACGTACTCGTAGTCAGGTCTGCCCTCGGAAGGAGGTGACGACTTGGAGTCTGGGTCCAGCTTGCCCATGATTCTCGTACCGTGCTTGTTGTTGATGAAGTACGGGATGGTCAGAAACCCCACAATGAGAGAGGTGATGACAGCGATGGACGGCTGACATTCTGCTGTTAAACAGATCCTTGCTCGTGGATATCAGAGACTCTCAACCTCCCAGGCTCGGTTTCTTGCGATTCATATCTCTCGTGGGGGATCCCTGAGATCTTCTTTTCCCCTTTCTGGGTTGTCCTTCCTTACTTACTCACGTTGCGACACTAGGAGTAACTTAACGGTGCCACTTTCAGTTTCTCTCAAAGTGATCCGGTTATCACAGCAACCTAACAATCCTAGAACATTTAAAACAATCCTAGAACATTTAATACAATCAAGTTCCAAGGCTCACGTGGTACACTGTGTGCGAAGTCTACAGCCAACCACCATTGGTACAAGGTTCAGGGTACCAAATGCCTAGATTCTATCATGTGCTGCAGGAAGCGCTCATCCGGTCACAAGGAAGCACTGCTGCAACTGTCTCCAGAAGCCTGCAGACGCCTGTGGGACAGGAGCCATATGTCTACCGGTATAGGCATTGCGGTAGACGCGCAGTGCAAGGACATATTCAACGGAAAGAAGACAATGCGTGACGTGGGCCCTGTGTGTCGTCTCATTCTCATGCAGCTCGAGGCTCTGCGCCTGACTCCCATTTGTGCTGGCCTCAAGGTTTCCGGTGTGCCCACACACGATAGGTTCGGTGAACCCGGATCCTACACGTACCACAGCGGCTGTAAGCGAGGCTTCAAGTCCGTCCACGGCACATGGGGCTTCTACACCGAGGTGGACCTAGTGGCCCACAACACCGTAAAGGACAACATAACGCTGTTGGAGCTCAAGACCAGGAACAACGACATTCTAGAGCAGACCACCTTGTGGCGATACAACATGCAGCTGTAGCTGATGTTCTCGCTCACGTACCCGGTGATAATCAGGCCGGGGACCAACCAGTTTACCATACGGAGTTGTTTAAAGCTCAAGATTTCTAAGAGTATACGCAACAAGTTCCCGTGGCAGAACTGTTTCTGCCCCCAGGTGCTTAACTGTCTGGCTCCCATGTATGTGAACATAAGACTCCACTGGCCTCCTGGTTAGACCCTACCAACTTGTGTTACAGGAACATACTTTTCAACCAGGAGAAAATTAAGAACAGGAAGACTGGGGAGGCATTAATGACCGGAGATTCGGATGATGTCTCTCGTGTTGAAATCGACCACGATGAAGAGGAATAAACGTACATGTAGTGTCCATGCGAGAGTTCAGTGGTGAAACATCCGACCAGGGCCAAAATCTCCAACCGTAGGGAATTTTGTCTGACCAGGGTTCATTTTTCCAACCAGGTTTCCAAACCTAGAGCATTTGTCCAATGGTGCCTAAACATCCGAACCACGACCAGGGCTCATTTATCCAACCAGGGCTCCAACCCTAGAGCATTTTTCCAATTGTGTATACCAATACTGTCCCGGCTAGACTGTCCATGTACAGACTATAGACCTACTCCATTTGGCTCTTAGTTGATCGGATAACGCTTTGACTGAAATGGGATTGAAACACAAGGCTATCCACGCAATGCTTGCAAACCCTCACCTGGCGCCGATTGGACTCTGATCTCTTACCATCTCATGGTAATCCACAAAGTCAAGGACAGTGACTACATCGAGGGTGATTCGCAGGCATCCATATTAAGCATGGCAAGAACACTAGTGTGTGGTTACAGGTCGGAAAACGCAGGCAGCCAGTGTGTAGTGCTTGTAAAGGACGGAGCGGGAGATCAGACTAAACCCTCTGTACCTTTTTATTTTTTATTTTTTTTATTTGACCTTTTATTTAACCAGGTAGGCAAGTTGAGAACAAGTTCTCACCTCACAGAGTTCTGTAAGCATAATCTGCGCACCTTAGAATACACCATGATGAAGCTGTTGGGCAACATGGGTATGAAAAACAAGTTGTTTCCAGTGACCGGTGTGAAGGGAGACTCCTCCGAGGATGAGCTCCTAGAGGGAACCTCGGTTGATAACCTGGTGTCGTTTCACCAGAAGCACCTGTAGTACCAGGAGTGCAAGGACGAAAGCGTATTCGTGAACACGCTCAAAGATCTGAAACCTCCCGAGCGTGAGCTGTCTGACATAGATCCCAGTTACGCAGACGGCTCGATAGACAGGCCTGAGGGACTCGAGGGCGTCTTTGTGGCGACTTTCGCGGACCCCAAGACTATGCAATTGTCTACATTGAGGGATGTGTGTCTAGGGTGTTCGAGCACAGAGGCTAACACGCTGCTCGTGGAGTTGGCAAACGTTCTGAAAGGTAGTTTGACCGTGTGCACCGGAGACTCTGACCTGGTGGCCGTGCTGATGGCTTGTGGCCGCGAGGGCATTACTATGAGGCTAGACAACAAGAGCTACCACGAGGATCGAGACATGCACATCTCAACCTTTGGTGAGCTGCTGTTTGCCATTCCCGACAACCTCCCATCCAAGCTTCAGTTTAGGGAACTGGCTTCAAGTGAGGATAGGTTCCGAGTGCTCTGTGACGTCGCCGATGAGGACAAAATACCTGCTGCCGAAGACTCGAAAGCAACACGACTCATTTGAGGCCATTCTGGATAAGCACAGTAATGTCAACTGTAAGAAAACAGTAGCTATGTACTTAGGCGGGATCAGGGGATCTCTCTACCGCACCTTCCTGTCTAGGTTCTTTGAGTCGAACGCCCGTAAGGATTGGTTGGGGCTCATTGTAGACAGACTGTTACATCTTCGAAACGCTATGCTATCTGACGAGAGTCTGGTATCGGGTCCGAGTTGGATACCCCCCTTCTACCGGTGAGAAGAGGAAGAACTTGTGTCTGCAAGGGCATCGGATCCCCGAGCTCTACCTAAACGACGGCGCAGAATATAAGGTGGTCCTGAGCAAAGTACAGAAAAATGCTTGCTATGTCGTGCTTGTAAGTCTTCAATAACTGTGAAATCATTATACAGACCGAGGTTGTGAATAGCGGAATTGTGTTGCTGCTCTTTTTGGACTTTCTGCATGGTATCGATAGGTCCACATCATCATGACGCAGGTCAACAGTTGTAATGCAAAACGTAGGTTGTGCTATAGACCTAGTTTTATTCCGCGATCGGATGAATGAGTCGTGGTCGGATGAATGAATGGTCCCTGCAAATAGGCTCTGGTTGGATAATAAACGATTTGAGGTGTTAAGGACGAGATATGGAATCTTGTTGGGGTGAAACACAAAGTCGCAATTGCAAATAAAAGGTCAGAGTCTGGATTCTGTACATGTATATTTAATATTGGAGAAAACTTATAGCATTTCCACAACAATTAAAACACACATAACATAGAGAGAGATTGTCAACTTGCAATATTCAGGGTCCATATGCATTCACTACATAATAGAAATGACACAAGCGTGTTAGAAAGATATACATTTAAACAGCTGTGTCAGTTTCCAGTTTTGCAGGTGGTTGATACAGTCTCTTTCTTATTGCATTTCCGTCTCATACAACAGAGACAACAGCATATCACACAAGACGTTGAACTGATAACCAGCATGGCTGCAACACCAATAATAATGTGCAACCTATATTTGTCCCAAAAGATTACACTCTTTTCCGGGTCGTCCTGGTGTAGATCTTGGCCTCTCACAACGGCCTCTTTTTTCGGACTCAAGGTAAGTGAATAGATTGGTGTAGTTGATCTCTGTCACGACTTCTGCCGAAGTCCATGCCTCTCCTTGTTCGGGCGGTGCTCGGCGGTCGACGTCAACCGTCTTCTAGCCATCATTGATCCATTTTCATTTTCCATTGGTTTGTCTTGTCTTCCTACACACCTGGTTTCAATCCCATTCATTACCTGTTGTGTATTTAACCCTCTGTTTCTCCTCATGTCTTTGTCAGAGATTGTTTATGTTTGTATTGGTGCGCGACGGGTCCTCGTACCCATGTTTATTATGTATGTACATTTAGTGTTTGGAGCATGTTTAGTGGACAAATATTAAAAGGACTCCATTACACTCGTTTTACTCTCCTGCGCCTGATTTCCCTGCCACCTATACACACACGACTCTGACAATCTCACCGTCCTCCAAATCTTTCTCAATCTCCTGTTCCTCTTCTTCGCCCAGTAGTCGACCAGTCAATTCGACCAATGCCTTTAGTCCCCTATCAAAATCTCTGGTGTAAAAGGAGTTACCCAGTTGAATGATTGATCCATGTTCATCATGGAATATTCAGGAACTCCGATAACCTTGGCTAGTTTGAGGATCTTCTCTTTGTTGTTGATGACTGTAGCTCCGATCGCCGATGCGACCCCTTTGGCTTTGTCAGAGGTAGCAAATTTCTTGATCTTTTCCAGGGACTGTTTCAATTTTTCAGTTTTTGAAGTCTTTGTACCAACTTGATAGGTGCCTCTAGATGTAGCCACTCTACCAGAAACTAACCTTTTGGTTCTGACGTAGACTTCACAGTTTTTTGAGTTCTTGCATTGATCACATTGTAAAACTTGTGTAACAGAGTACCTTCTGGACATCTCCTCCAGGACATTTGTAGGACACTTCCATTTCATCTGACCCGTAGTTCTTCAGACTTAGTCCATCCAAATGACTGTTTCTCATGATTCTGTCACCATCATTTTTCTTCACAGTTCGTCACGCCGCAGGCATCACAGACTACTTTCTTATAGTCTTTAAATTTGGAAAGTCTGCCTATGTCAGGAGCCTCGACCATTAAGGTTGAACCGCTAGGACAATAGACATTGTAGTTCTTGGTCACAGCTAAGACCTTGTATGTCAGGAGCCTCGACCATTAAGGGTGAACCGCTAGGACAATAGACATTGTAGTTCTTGGTCACAGCTAAGACCTTGTATGTCAGGAGCCTCGACCATTAAGGTTGAACCGCTAGGACAATAGACATTGTAGGTCTTGGTCACAGCTAAGACCTTGTATGTCAGGAGCCTCGACCATTAAGGTTGAACCGCTAGGACAATAGACATTGTAGTTTCTTGGTCACAGCTAAGACCTTGTATGTCAGGAGCCTCGACCATTAAGGTTGAACCGCTAGGACAATAGACATTGTAGTTCTTGGTCACAGCTAAGACCTTGTATGTCAGGAGCCTCGACCATTAAGGTTGAACCGCTAGGACAATAGACATTGTAGTTCTTGGTCACAGCTAAGACCTTGTATGTCAGGAGCCTCGACCATTAAGGTTGAACCGCTAGGACAATAGACATTGTATTTCTTGGTCACAGCTAAGACCTTGTATGTCAGGAGCCTCGACCATTAAGGTTGAACCGCTAGGACAATAGACATTGTAGTTCTTGGTCACAGCTAAGACCTTGTATGTCAGGAGCCTCGACCATTAAGGTTGAACCGCTAGGACAATAGACATTGTAGTTCTTGGTCACAGCTAAGACCTTGTATGTCAGGAGCCTCGACCATTAAGGTTGAACCGCTAGGACAATAGACATTGTATGTCTTGGTCACAGCTAAGACCTTGTATGTCAGGAGCCTCGACCATTAAGGTTGAACCGCTAGACAATAGACATTGTAGTTCTTGGTCACCAGCTAGACCTTGTATGTCAGGAGCTCGACCATTAAGGTTGAAACCGCTAGGACAATAGACATTGTAGTTCTGGGTCACAGCTAAGACCTTGTATGTCAGGAGCCTCGACCATTAAGGTTGAACCGCTAGGACAATAGACATTGTAGTTCTTGGTCACAGCTAAGACCTTGTATGTCAGTAGCCTCGACCATTAAGGTTGAACCGCTAGGACAATAGACATTGTAGTTCTTGGCCACAGCTAAGACCTTGTATGCTCAGGAGCCTCGACCATTAAGGTGAACCGCTAGGACCAATAGACATTGTAGTTCTTGGTCACAGCTAAGACCTTGTATGTCAGGAGCCTCGACCATTAAGGTTGAACCGCTAGGACAATAGACATTGTAGTTCTTGGTCACAGCTAAGACCTTGTATGTCAGGAGCCTCGACCATTAAGGTTGAACCGCTAGGACAATAGACATTGTAGTTCTTGGTCACAGCTAAGACCTTGTATGTCAGGAGCCTCGACCATTAAGGTTGAACCGCTAGGACAATAGACATTGTAGTTCTTGGTCACAGCTAAGACCTTGTATGTCAGGAGCCTCGACCATTAAGGTTGAACCGCTAGGACAAAGACACTTGTAGTTCTTGGTCACAGCTAAGACCTTGTATGTCAGGAGCCTCGACCATTAGGTTGAACCGCTAGGACAATAGACATTGTAGTTCTTGGTCACAGCTAAGACCTTGTATGTAGCAACAAGAACTAGTATTAAGATTATTTTCATGGTTGTCCCCATGTTTCTCTTTTGTAATTAGTCAGACCTCTGTCAAGGTAATGTAGAGGGAGTTGTTACAGCTCATATATACCCTGTTTGTGGAACTCCCCCTAAGTATGCCTAACAACCTTCCTGAGACTTGGTT